>NW_010133115.1:30446-124542 GCF_000699245.1 Pterocles gutturalis | reverse complement strand
GGTTTCCTTCCGCTGAGGCTCCGGGTTCGTGTGGGGGGAGGTTATAAAATGGGGGCGAGTGGGCATAGAAGGGGCTCCTGAGGGAGCCGCTCTCGGCCCCGGTGCCCACAGCCTGCCCTGCTGCCCTGCTCCCAAACACAGGCAGCGGCTGCATGCTGAACAGCCCGGTTTGACTGAAACGTCTGCTGTTTCGGCCTGTTAAAGGATATACATTTTATGACCAAAGGGCGGATAGCAGAAGAAATACTCATTTCACCTTTGCAGAGTAGATAATGTAGTTGTTTTTTTGGTTTGGTGCTTCATTCCTTGCCACTCCTCATGGTAACAACTTCTTACAATTGCAGGTCGCTCTTGTCCCCTTCACCACCATCAGTCTGCTGCCTTAGCTTTCCTTGACAGGTCCCCATCACTCTTTTCTCCATGCGATTGTCATGCCACTGTCCGTTTCTTTTTGCCTTCCATCATCCTCTGATAAATGCCAGCGCACTCATCCATGTCTTGTGTTCTTTCCCATGAGGCTGTTCCCCAGAAGGCTTTGCACAAAAACTGGAGGAAGTAATGGAATGACAGTTTCTGTCTCCTGTAGCACCAGTTAACAGCTGTCAGTCGAGGTGGAGAAGTAGGTTTTGTACAGGTAATACAGATAAAGTAACTCTTGTGCAAAGCAAGGATATCTGCCTTGCACCTGCTTGGTAGGTTATGGACTTGTTCATCCCATGGACTGTTACTGTGTCTCTCCCTTTGGGAAGGGAGATTCTTAGAAAATCAAGTTAAAATTTTTAATAAAATTATGTAAAAAGCTCAAAAGTTCATCTTTCTGTTAGTAGCATCAGCTGAGGTCTGGATAGTCCCAGCTGCTAAAAAATCAAGCCTTAATTGGTATTGGCCAACTTCAACCGATTTTGTTTAAATCTTAAAGATGAGCATCTCTGAGTTAATGCTGTCGTGACTCTTTGGCTGTATGTTCGGTTCCAGCCATGTGGCAGGCAGGGCCAGGAGGCTGTTCAGGGTTTTTCGTCTTTAGCTGGAGCAGGTCTCTGATCCAGTTCACCATGTGCTGCACAAATGCTCGCAGCCATGTTGTGCGCAGATGTGGCCGAGCAGCTGGGGAGTTGGCAGCTGGGGTTGACATTGTCACTGAGGGAAATGCAACCAGAGCCCTAGAAGAAAAAAGTTACTGAAGCAGGGGCTCAGCAGCGGTTGTTTGGTCTTGGGGATGGTCAGCATTTTGCCTGGTGGTAGTTAGGGCATGTACAAGGAACATGAAAGACTTGAGGGAGTGGTGGCTGGAGGATAGAGAAGAAAGGGCATGAGTGGACTTGATGGGGTGGGACAAGAAACAAAGGGGCCATTATGAATTTGGATAAGAGCAGGAATTATGCTCGGGAGATGAGGGGCACAGATCTGTACAGAATCAAGTGTCATTACTTTCATCTGAGTGAAATGACTCCTAATATTTCTTATTTCCCTGGAAATTAGTCTAAAAGCGTTGGAGGATAAGAGCAGGAATTATGCTCGGGAGATGAGGGGCACAGATCTGTACAGAATCAAGTGTCATTACTTTCAGCTGAGTGAAATGACTCCTAATATTTATTTCCCTGGAAATTAGTCTAAAAGCATTGGAGGATGGTGGCTATAGTATCCTGGTGAGGCTGAGCCTGTGGTTCCAGAGCAATCAGCCACATTTCTGTTCAGGCTCTTGGGCTGCCCCTTGTACTGTGCTGATGCAATGATGTGCGTGACTGCCTGGTGAACTGGGAGAGTGATCTAGTGGAAAATGAGTGTGGGGAACAGGGAAGAGAGATAGAGGTTGCTTCAGCAGCTCAGTCACGTAGGTGAAGCTTCACAAAAGCCACCGAGGGATTTCCCTCATTGGAAAGGGACTCTCCATCAGCCTTGGGTCCAGAGGAGCTGGAAGCAGAACTGAGAATCTGGTCTAGAGGTCCTTCTGTTACTGAAATGTCATATTTTTTTTAGAACAGTTCGTTATTGTCATAAACTCAGGGTTTCTCAGGCTTGGCCCTGAGCTAAGACTGTTGAATAGGCTAAGGAATTAGGTGACATATGTTGCTAATATTTTTAAAAGTAAAAATCTAGAGCGTTGATGAGAAATGCATGAGAATGGGAGCTGAGGGGAGGAGAAAGAAAAGGGATATATAGTCATGACTGTGTCTGTGTAATGCTTTCCATTTGAAGCCTCCTGTTACTGTTTAAATGAATGAATCTGCTAGACATTTCAAAGCAAAAGCTTCCCCTTCCAGTCCTCTACTTTATAGATAGCTTTATAAATACACAACTGCATGATAGTTGGGATAGGATCAAGGAAAGAAGTGTCATGTAGGAAAACTTTTGACAACTTCTTATAATATTTCTATTCAAACTGTAACAATACAATGTTATGAGCATTTAGTTGAATAGTTAAGGGAAAAATAGGTAATGTATGTTAGTAGGTTGTGTTGCTACTAAAACCAAAGTCAATTTCTGTATGGTATAAGGAGTAGTTGGAAACATTTGTTCCTGCCTTTCCCTTTCAGAACTGTGAAATAAGCTGGGTTGGCGCTAGCCAAACTAATTTAAAATTAGGATTGATTTGCTTTTACTTCTGAAGAATGTTTTTCATTCAACCATGTAAGTTTTTTGTATTTTCACTGTACTTTACCAGTATGAGCATTTTGCCACTTCCTCTTAGATAAGTATTCTTCCCACTTGGTGAGGGCAGCGGGACTTTCCTGGGGCCCTCCTTTGCTCCCAGATCACTTCATGTGGAATTTTCAAAGGTGTGTGAACTGCTTGAAAGTATGCTTCAGACTTGCAAAATGGAAAGAGATATGTAATTCAGAAAGAAAGGATAAAATGTAAGGCTTTTGCAGCTTTTATTCTGTGATAACTAAATTTTAAACTCTCTTGTCAGAAAGACAGCAAACTCCAGGTACTTGAAATGGGGGAAAAAAACACTGGTCACTTGTATGAAATCTTAACCTTTAACGGGTACGGGACGCTCTCTGTAGTGGGGTGTTGTAAGGGGATGATGTGTTTGTATATATGCGTGTGCGGAGGTGAGGAGGTAATGCATAGTGGGATCTAAAAATCAAACTTGGCTCCTGACCTTTGAGGCTTCTGAAGGTAATGTCTTTAGATATTGCTACAGGTCACGTTCCTAGTGGAGTGAGCATGTTTTCATTAAATGGTTGAAGTCAAAACAACACCTAAAATATAATGAAGTAATGAAACTTTTAGTAAGAGTTTTCCTGTGGCATGAGCATTGAAATTCTGATTCCTTGTGTTTTTATTTGAAGACACAAAGTAAGGAAAACAAAGTTCTCAAGTGATTGCATGATTCCCAGAAGTGAGTTTTAGCCTCTGAAAGCAATATGCAGATGAATGACTTTATTTGTGTGTCTGAGGCAACTTTGAGTTCATCTTGTTTACTTAATAAATTGGAAAAAAAAAAAGTGTTATTTTATGAAGTACCTAGATGGAGTTGTATTAAATTAGCCTTGAGGCTGAAATATTTCTCAGTACATGGTAAAATGAGATGCTACCTGTCAGTATGAAAATGTGCATCATTTTGAGGGGAACGTTATAAATGGGAAGAGCACGCTTGGTGAAGTATCTTGAAACAAAACTTACTATTTCTTTTGGTTTGAGAGTCTCCATCATTAAACTAAAAATACTTAATCAAATCAGAGTTCTCTAAACAATGGTAAAATTTTAAAAAGAACAGCTTTGTGGAACAGTTGAGTTTAAAGACACTTTTTTTTTTTTTTTTTCCCCAAAATAGAAAGATGATGACATTGAAGAGGGGGATCTTCCTGAGCACAAGAGGCCTCCAGCACCAATAGATTTCTCAAAAATTGATCCAGGCAAGCCTGAAAGTATCCTGAAGCTGACGAAAAAGGGGAAGACTTTGATGATGTTTGTCACGGTGTCGGGAAATCCCACAGAAAAGGAGACGGAAGAAATTACTAGCTTGTGGCAGGGCAGTCTCTTCAATGCAAACTATGATGTGCAGAGGTAAGCTGGTGTACACAAAGATAAAGTTCTTGCTTTTACGGATCACTTGCTGCTTGTTTCCTAAAAATGTTTTCAACTGTTCATCGTGTGCCCTTCCCCACCTCCATCTTCTGTCACTTTTTCTTTGTTTCTCTGTCAATTTATATACCTATTTGTTTTAAGTCACACTGCAAAAGCTCTGATGTGGTGCACAAATCTTTTTAACGCTTATGCATGATGTACATATAGCCTAGTTTCTTTTTATCTCATTACGTTTCAGCTATTTATCAGTTTTCGCTGCAGTAGTTTGCCTTTATGTGCTTGATGGAAAACATCACCCTCGGAAGACTTGTCACCACAAAAGGCTTTTTGTTCCTCTGGCTAAAAATGAGACTTTTCTCTCAGAGAGAGAGAGAGGATTGTTTTCAAACAGAGGAATGTTGTGCTCTTGAATTGAGGCTGAGAAGGGTAGCAGTAAGTGTATTAAGCAAATTTAATGTCCATTAGTGGATTTTACATAGTGCCGAATTAGTTCTTAAGTTTTCTTTGTAGTCTTACTCCTCCTTGGTTATTTGTAAACTTAATACATTTTGTTCTTCCCTGTGCTATAAAATTATTCTCTTGTGTCCATCCCCAGGCAACAACAAAACCAACTTCTTGCTCTTAAATGTATGCCTCAGTTGTGGAGATGCTCTGAATTTAGCAAAATGTTGTAGAACTTGAAAGGCATGGAGCTAACTGAAAAAAAAAATATCTTTCCTCTAGGTTTATTGTTGGCTCAAATCGTGCCATCTTTATGCTACGTGATGGTGGTTATGCCTGGGAGATCAAAGACTTCCTGATAAGTCAAGAAAGGTGTGCAGATGTTACTCTGGAAGGTCAGGTTTATCCTGGGAAAGGAGCAGAAGAAAGTGAGAAAGTGAAAAACAAAACAAAACCTGAAAAAGTAAAGAAGAAAAAAGATGTGGACAAGAAATCTAATAATATCAAAGAGGACAACCGAGCAACCAAGCAGAGGGAGGATCTATGATGGATGCATTAACCAGACTGAATACTGCTCTGCTGGTCCTTGAAGAGAAATTAAATTTCAATACAATTCCTGGCTTTATTGGGGGGAAGGAAGGAAGCCGAGATCACTGAGGTTAAAAGACTTCTATCTTGAAATACACCAGTTTACTTATTAATGTTGGCCATTTGTTTAGTTACAGGAAAGGTAATGTTTAATACCAGCAGTTGACTACTTTAGTTTGTCCTTTTTATGCTTTTGTTGTTGTTTAAAATTAACATATGAATCTATGTGTCTAACATTGCAAACTGAATTTAAATGGAAAAGAATACAGTCTCAGAATACACCAGTGTTCATTTGTAGTAGTAGCCAAGTCCATCCTGGGTATGCGAGTTGGTCGGTCGATTCGTAGCTGCTGTTAGATAGCAGAGTACGGCACTAAAAGATCTTTGAAGCCAGTCTGCTAGACTCAGTTGGCAAAGCTGCCTGAAATTGCAAAGAATAGCGTTACTGTGGCCAAAGATGCCTGAAATTACAAGGTTTAGGACAGTTTATTTAAAATAAACAAAACCCCTTCTGTCACTCGCAGAAATCCATAGAAGTGCTTAGAAGCGTGGTAGAAGTTAGGCAGGTGCTCAGCTAACGCACTCCAGATCAGTGCAGAAAGGCGATTCTGTACCCGTCAGAAGTGATGGTGGGATGCTCATGGAGTTACAGCACCTGCGTGAGCAGTGTTGGGGTGAAAGGAAAAGTCAGATTCATGGCATTCGGGTTGCTGCTGCTGCCAAAGAGCTGTGCCTGTGGAAGCAAATGCTATGTGTGTCCCATTTTCTGGACAGTGAGCTAGAAGAAATGGCTGTAACTCTGACATTAGCTTGTTTTACTGGTTTAAGGGTTTGTTTAAATCTTTGAAAAAGCACTAGTTACAGTGCAGAGTTAAACTTTGAGTTAAACATATCACTTACTGATGTTTAATAACCAGTTTATATTTTTTTTTGGTACAGATTCCTGACGGACATAGTTGATTGTAAATGAACATTGGATTTAAATAGTAAGAAGTTTGATGTATGGGAGCAAATTTGATTTCTCCTCAGAAGACTTTGTATAATTGAGAAGGTTTTATTATTTTTCAGATTGTATTTGGTTAAATACATTGCTTAGAATTGTTTCCCTTCTGCCTTGCTATGTGTTAAGGACTAAATGCACCTAGTCTGTATGGTCCATATCATTTTCCGGAGGATGAGCACAGTATTAACTGTCTTCATTCAGTACTACTAAAGTGTTACTTTGACTCTTTATTTAAGGTGCTAAAATCCAAGTGTTTTGGATAAAAGGTCCTAATTGAACCATAATGGTTGATTTTTGTGGAATACTTCAGTATCAAAAGTGGGAAACTGTGACTTACTGAGAGCTTGTACTAAAATAAAAGATGTCACCAAACTTACTGTTTCACTGAGTAGTAAAACCTTTTAAGTAATTATGCCATTAGTCAGGTATTTGGAAGACAGACTAACCCATCCTTGGCTTCTGGCCTAAATAACATTGATGAAGGTTCCAGGTGATCAGTTTTATTTAATTTTAATTATATTTCTATGAATATTGGATTAAAGAAGCCTTTCTGACCATGCTTCATTAAACAGGTCTGTGCCTGTTCAAGTGGAAAAATGAAAATAATGTATTTCTTCAGGTTTAACTATATTACTTTTATATTCTACTGTTAATCCACATGTGTAGTGGAGTTGAGAAGAGTCTCCGTAGGTACTTGAATATCACATTGGATTGAGGAGAGGTGTGCAGTCCATTTCTTTTTCAGAACTAGTTTATCATTTTGTCAAGGGTTCTGGGATTGTATCTTCCTTTTTCTGAAGAATATTGCTTCTCATCTCAAGAGATGAACAGAAGTTAGATGAAACTATAAAGTATTAATGAGTTTTTCTTTTTACAACTTAAATCTGTGTAGAGGTGACAATTCAGATTGTGATCCGAAACATGTGGAACTGCAGTTTCTCTATTTTTCCTAGAATTATGAAACAGAAATATGATTTCTGTTTTGGTCAGTTGGGTTCTTCCGGAGCTAAATAATTAAGCAATGAACACAGTATACAAATAACACAAAAGCAACTTAGCCGAGGAGGAGAAACAAGTACTACGCTATAGCCCAGCTGTTGGGAACAGATACTTGTTTCAGTCATTCATAAATCTGCATTTACAGTAGGTTGGGTCTTTTCCCTTTATAGTTAGAAGGAGGGGGCAGCTTTGTTGAAATTCAGCCAGCCCATTGACCAGGGTTTTTGTTTGGTTGCTTTGAGTCATTAAGTTGCCTATGCCAAATGCAGGCTTGTTCTGTGCTACATAGTTGAAGTGTTTGGTTTTGGGGTGGTTATTTTTAGGTTTTTAGTAAGAGTAATGACTTGAGGGCTGCTTTTTGATATAAAACACTAAATGCTGCCTTCAAGTAGCTTTTTTATCTTCTATTTTTCTTCTGCCTTTTTCATGCTTTACACTCAACAAATAATTAAATATGCTAGTAAGTATAATGTGGCTGTTGGGCAGGAACTTCTTCACCAGCCAGTCTTTCTCTGGTATCGTGGTTCATAATTCTACTCCAAAACAACTTCTGTTCCCTTTTAAAACCAGTAAGTCTCTGGGACTGTAGCACGTGTCCTGGTACGGTGTTAAATAGGTAGATGTTATTTTGTAATGAAGCCTGAACACAGTATCACTTATATATGTACGTATACATAAATATCTTCAAAAAGTTACTTAAGGTCACTAATGTTCTGCAAGTAACCCAGCAGATGCTGGATTCTGCATTTGAGTCTCATCAGACTTCCAATAACAGATTTTTGGCTCTACATGCAGGCGGTTCAGATACAGCCTTTGAAACAAATTTCAACAAGAAGGGTGGTGATTATAGCTCTTATAATTTCCTCTTTTTTTGCGTATTGTACAGAGGTATGTGTAAAATCATCTGCTTTCATGACAGTTAAATATTTGCTGCTTTTCTCCACGCAGCTTAGTGGTTTCTCTGTTCTAGCACCATAACTAAGTCTTCTAAGTTACCGTTAGATTTTTAACCCAGCTGTCCTCAGAAAAAAAGAGTTTGTCAATGATACCACACAAGCTGTAGTTGCACTTTGTGAAGAATTTCCAATGGACAATCAACTTTTTATGTAATAAAATAATGGAACAAATATCTTGGTGGTGGTTTTGTGGTATGGTTTAGTGTTTGGTCTTGCTTTGTTTTGGTTTTTAAGATAAGGCACATAGTATTCGTGCTGAAAAAAAAAAAATAATTAAATTCCTACCTCGAAGAGTACAAGTGCATCCCCTGTTCTTGAGTGCTTAACTTCATCAACCAAATAAGCAGGGAAGTTGGCATTTAAATTACTGGCATCAGGGCCCAGAAGACTTGAGAGAAGGTGCAGTATGTGAATGGGTGCTGGCAGTTGAATTCATAACAAAACATCCTCACCAACTACTAAGTTTTACTAATTAGGAGATACAAGCAACGTTCCTGTTCCCTGAAAAGATGAGAACTGCAGCTGCTGTCATTACATGGACAAGATGTAAGCATGATGGTGCAATAAAGTTTCCTATACCATCACACCTATTGCCAGTCTGTCTGCTGCGGTCTTTCTCTTTGTGCACATTTGCTAGCTAGTTTGCAGTTCCCATTTATTTTACAGCTTCTCTTAGTTTGTCTTTAGCTTTGTTGCTGCACTCATTTCTAGGTGAAGTATCCCTTTTTTTTTTTTTTTAATTCTATCTTTAAGTCTGTTATGACACACTTAGAAACTACAGCAGGGTTTCTGATCTTTACTTGGGCGGTCAAAGCATTTCTCTTCTCTGAGCAGTCAGGACAGCCTTGACTTCAAGAAGACTGCACGTTCCTGTCACTGTTTCTGAACTCTTCAATTTTCTCACTAAAAGGAGATAATACATTAAAACACCATTTTGTTAAGATACAGAACAGCCTGCTTTTGTCTGATGTTTGTGTGCTATTCTCCTGGGGTTTACAGTAAGGCTTGGAAATTATTTCCAGTCTTTATCTGTGGCTCATTTACTTTTCTGTTCAAGGAATAACAGTGTTTGCTTTCCAGAATTTTTTTTTTAATGGTAGTGGATGCTTATAGAAATTCAGAGAGCCCTTGCCTGAATTGGGGGGGTACCCCTGTTTTAACAAATGACTGTTTTGTTGGTACTCTCATGTTTCTCATTCTTAAGATTGCCTTATCTGTCGATAGCTTTTATTGTTAATTCTAACTCTGGGATAAAATGAACTATTTTTGCATATCACTATTTTCTATTTTTTATACTGCACCATTTTAACAAGGACAAACCCCACTGAATTCAGGTGATATCGAACTGCCAGGAGGGTTAGAGCTGCTTGGATTCATGAAGGAAAAACACTCCACTTCTGAATTTTTGAGTGGTGTTTTTTCTCCTCCAGCAGAGAAGCCAGGTAGTGTGAGGGGGCTGGACACACCATCTATCTGGAACAGAAGAGTTTCTGACCAGCGTTTAAAAGGTTGATGTGGCACATGACAATCAAGCATCACCCATCACGCCAGCCGTTATCCACAGACAGCTGGTAAATGCTTTGTTTCTATCCTGTGTGATGCTACTTGATAGACCAGTATTTTCGCTGTTGATGCTGCTGTCAGTTGGGTAAAGTTACCCATGGTGTGGATTTCTGTAATACGAAAAACTGATCTGTTAACCGTAATTTAAATTATCAGTAATAATTGTAAGAAAGAATTTCTCAAAAAATTGGGGAGATATAGATATTAATTAATACATAGACATTGGTATTTTAGGAGGGAGAAATGGGACAGTTAAAGGAGCTTCAGCCGCTCCCCAGTCTGACTTGCTGATGCTTTACACCTCTCACGGCGTGATGGCAGAGTCATCCCAGCCTGTGCAGTGCTGGAATTCACCCCATGGGGATGCCTGTGGGTACCCTGGCTCTGAAACAGCAGCACAGACATGACCTGTGTCAGGATTTCTTGTGTTCCGGTGGCTCACTGCCTGCTGAGGCTGTAAAAATAATCCTATTGGCAACGTCCTTGGCCTGAACATGGAATAAAATGGGGAAAGAATGTGTTACTTTTTGACAGGTCTCAGAAACAGAAACTTGTTCTTTTTTAATCCAGAATTATTGTGTCTCTGCCTTGTTGCAGCTGGACAGAAGAGACCCTAATTTTTTTTACAGAATAGGGACTAGAGTGCTCTAATCCATTAGGCTTAGAACCAAAACCTTTTTCTTTTTTCCTTTTGTTATTTATTGGTACCTCCAAAAAAACTGTGGGCCCATGTTTACTGCCTACAGCCTGTACTGCTTTTAACAATCATTTTCAGCAGTGTCGGAAGATACCCTGGACATCTGTGTTGGGGACATGCCCACTGATTCTGTGGGAACCGCTGACCAGCGCATTGAGCACTCATGAAATCACTGATATTTAAATCAGTTCAGGTGCCTTGGTTGATGGCAGTGTTACATGTTGGCAGGTCTCCGTGTGCTTTGGAAAGAGGCGAGCAGCAGGGTCCTGGCATTTTCTTGCGAGGTGCGAGGCCATTAGCAATGAGCTGTTTATGGAACAGCACCATGACATGACCTGGATCTCGCTGTAAGCTATGGAAGGTCTTCTTTGTAACGAGGTAGGCAGAGTTATATATGGAGAATTGTATTGCAAGGTTGTACTGAAGAAGAAAAAAATCATGATGAGCACTTGCTGTGTCAATAAATAAATAAAAGCTTTAATGTGTGTATTCATGTGATCATTGCTTATTTCCCAGAGCTATGCCTGCAAGCCACCCTGTCCCCACTGCAACTTCTTTTGCAAAAAATAAGCCAGTTTTCATTCCCTCATCCAAAATGAAATCTCACCAGTATCCATAGTAGTGCATACTTTAAATTACACAAGACTTTTGTATGAATATTTTATTCATCCTGGCAATTGTATCCACAGCCATACCCTATGACTTTTCAACCCGTGATAGCCAGCTGTTGCCTTTCCTGTGCTGTAAAACACATCAATAACTGTGTGAACTTTAGATATTCGCAGTTGTAGTAGGATGGAGTTCCCAGGGAGCTTAATGGAAGCATAGACATGTAAGTGTTCTGGCTCTTAAGACAGAGGTTGAGTAGAACATTTTGAAAAACTAACCTTCCCTTAATAACCTGGGGGCCAGGTATTTTGTTGTGATCTAATGAGGTGTGTAACTAACGAGGGAAAGGCCACTTCCCATCCCATCACCACACCTCCGTTCCTACACAGCATCACCACTTAAGCCACGTTTTGCTCAATTCTCAAACAGCCCCCGTAAGGCCTGAAATATATTTCAGCCACGTTATTATTGCTGTAGGCATTAATGAGCCAGGACAGTCTCACTTTCTGGGATGAGAAAAATTAACTTTAGATTTGCAACAGGGAAGACCATGCTCAAGAGATACCAGATGACATATCGGTACCAGTTGAATACTGGAGATGGACTCTAGGAAAGCAGAAATAAAAGTCAAATCAGCTGCATTAGTTTGCTGAGGTGCTGATATCAACTGACAGACCCTTGGGCTTTAGGTGAGGCATCTGTGCCCTAAGAAACATTATTCTGTACTCCTCCTGCAACACTAACATGGTTGGATGTTGGACCATGGTTTTGGTCGTGGTGGGAATTTCGTCATGATCTCACATTACACCCTTTGCCAAAGGAGGAAAGATACTTATTTGTAAGGGGCTTTCTGCAGAACAATTTCCCATTGAGTCCTGTCACTGCTGCCTTACTGCAGGCCCCTCACTGTGTCCTGGTACAGTTCCTGACTGCTGAGATACTCCAGCTCAGCCTCAAACTCAGAAACTGCAAATTCTATTTGCAAAGTGATAGAGCTCTCCCTCTTACCTTTTATTTATTTATTTATATTTTTTTTTTTTTTTTCCCCAGGTTGTACAGTGAGCGTACGTGCTGGATTCAGCGCCATGGCTAAGGGATCACTGCAGGGAGGAGCTTCCGAAGGTGTGTTTTGTGAAGAAGAAATGCAAGAGGAAGGAAGGGTGTAGCTGCAGTGGTGGTTTCTACACATCCCTCCCCGTCCTTTGGTCAGAAAGAAGGTGGTGTGATAAAACAGCCTGTGAGCCAGCTGCTGGAATGGACCTTTGGGGCTGAAAATAGCCTGGAGACATCACAGCGACTTCTTATTCTGGTGGCAGCAGTGGACTGGTCAGTCCAAAGGTCTGCAAGGGTTACTTCATGTCTTGTTTGTCCAGCAGGTTTGGGAGAATTAAAGCTCCATGAAGCAAAGGAGGGAGCATCCCTACATCTTGTAGCTGTGAGCAGAAACTGTGACAGCTCAGTTACTTGCTTGCTGCTTAGAAAAGACTTAAGTAGGAGTGTGACATTCAGCTGAGAATATTACTGGCATGATGGGATAAGAAGGAGTTTATGTAATAGCCAAAATCTCTGGGTTTTTCTTGGTTTGTGATTCAGCCCATACCCTCTTTTTCCGTTGTCTCAAGCAGCATCTATCAGAAAAGGAAAAAACCCACCAAACCAACACCAAAGCCTCCTCCCAAATGCTCTCGCTGAACTTCCTTCTGAAAGGCAGAAGCTGCAGCTGGAAGCACACCACCAAAATTGTGCCAGACGACACCCTGCCTCATGCGTTCGAAATGCAGTTTGAGGTACAAAAAACCTGCATCAGAGAGGGCTGGAGATCGTTGGCAGGTGGAAAGTTGCCAGGCTGCCCACGGCCCATTTCAGCTGCTCGGCCACTTCGTCCTTGACACCCCTGTCACCCTGGGGTTCCCTTGTCACCTCCGCACACGCGCGGGCCCGGAGCTGCCCCCGGCGGGGCGCTGTGCCCCTGCGCGGCCGCTAGGGGGAGGCAGCGGACAGGCAACGGGAAATTTTGGGGAAAAAAATATTATATTTGTGTGCTTTTTAATCTTTAGTAACAAATTAAGCATGTTGTTATACAGAAGACCATACATTTAATGTACAGTGTATTTTATACATTCGTAGATAGAATGTATCTACTCTATATATCTCCATATAAGTAAGAATTACGTGGTAATTTTTAGAATTAATGTAATTAATTGTATACAGTTATATATAGTTTGGTTTTAATTTCATTCAAACAGCTGTATATATGTAGACATCTATGCAGACACATAGACATATACACACATATCTATGCATGCAAACACCTCTTAGACACACACAAATACACAGAAAAACACAAATACTCTCACATAAATATCCACACACAGACACACCCACCCCCTTTCACACAATGACACAAATATATCCACACACGCACACCCCCCCACACACACACAAAAATGCACAAACATAAATATCCACACATACACACGCTTTATACACAGATACATATCCACACATCCCCTCCTTATACATAAACATGCACATACACATGCACACACACATCCACCCACCCCCATTGCCACCCTCACACCTCCCTTTGGCTCCATCAAAAAAAAAAAATCAATCAATAACGTAATAATGTAAAAGAGTCTGTGTACAAGGAATGTGTGTGTGTGCATATGCCTGTGTATCTGTGCATATGCCTGTGTATCTATGTGTACATGTGTATATAAAAAAATATACGTGTGTGTGAGAGCCATGTATGTGCATACATGTGTATGTGTGACCCTAAGATGTACGTGCACATATATAAAAGCTGTGTGTATGCATGTATAAGATGTGTACGTGTGTGTGTGTGTATAAACTACGTGCACGACTGCGTGTGA
This sequence comes from Pterocles gutturalis, assembly GCF_000699245.1. Lineage (NCBI taxonomy): Eukaryota > Metazoa > Chordata > Aves > Pterocliformes > Pteroclidae > Pterocles > Pterocles gutturalis. The sequence continues at coordinate 110,775 of NW_010133115.1, read as the reverse complement.
AATGGCTCCTGCTCCCCACCCTGGGATCCTGGGCAGGGTCTGCCGCAGGAGCAGGTGCCCAGCTGCTGTAGGGCCCTTTGGAGGTGCCGGGGACCCCCCCCCCAGTTCACCCCCGGGGCCCCCCCCCCATGTCACCCCTGTCACTTCAGTGGTGTGTCGCAGGCAGAGGCTAAAGCCCACCTCTGCCCCTGCTCCCCGGGCAGCCTCCGGAGCGCTCGACATGGAAGCCTTTGATCTTATCATGCTATTAAATATATGCACCATTTTTTTTCTGGTGCTAGTGTTGTAGAATGAGATTTCTGCCTTGATTTTCTTTCTTTTTTCTTTCTTTTCCCCATGGGGTTGATCTGCAAAAGCCCAGTGTATCAGTCATTGCAATCCGACACGAGCAGGCAGGACGCATTTTTGGTTTCCTGGCCTGGAGGCATTAGGTGGGTGATGCCCTCTAATACACTAACTACGAATTTGATACGTGATTTTAAAAATACATGCTTGCATGTTAGAAATGTTGATTGTTGCCACCAGAAAATCCCACTCCAGTTTTGGAGCTTCCAAAAAGTTTGATAGCAGAGTCTGCCCAGCTGTCATCAGCCCAGGGCGGAAACTTTACAGTCATACTTGACCCAATAGTGAAATTCACGTAAGCCTAATAGCTGCCCACTACAAAGACATTGTACATGTTTTATATGTTATTTCCATATACATTTCTACTCCATGTTCACCCTATTCACAAAAAGAAAAAAGGTTTTGTGAACAGGGGAACAAGACTTTTGTTTTAATCTGCTAATAGCTCCCCCCCCTCCCCAGCTGCCCCAAATACAGTCCTTCCCCATGTCTGCCCGCAGGAATATCCCCTTTCCCGCTTCCATCTCCTTCCCTTCCCATCTCCATGTGTGTGACACGAACCCAGGTGGGTAAACCAGCAGCTGTTCCAGCTGTTCATTGTTACACAGATGCACTGAAGAGGCAAGAGACAGAAATAAGAAGTTTGCACGGAATATTTATTTTGATAAACATTGCGTACTCCAGACAACTACATGTTATTTCAGTTGTAAGCCACAGTCTGTTGGAACCAACATCCCCAGAGCTCTTGTCATCATAAACCAGACAGTCAATGCATTACCATGGTCTGCGGACATAGAGAGCTTTCAAGTGCAAAGCAGATTATCAGAAAAGATGTATTGCCGACCTCTTTAACAACCTGGACAATGCTAACCTCCAGTAACAATGCTTCATATGTTTGCAATTTAGTTGTCTTAGTGCCATTGTAATAAATTAATAGAAAATATATCTTTTTCTTTTTCATTGGAATGTCTATAAGAAAATGTACAAACATCTAACTCCGAAAAAGGACCAGCTATTTCGGCAACAGGTAAAACAAGCATTTGAACAGAGGCAAAAAAACCCCAAACATCCAACCAAACGAACAGACAAACAAATAAAATGCAATCCAAAAACCCCACTCCACCGCTGGCAGCTGTGTAGGCAAACATGGAAACATCTGCAGGAATTAAACCTTACAAAGAGGGTAACTGCAGCTTGTGCGGGGACTGCTACAAGGCTCTACAAAGAACAAGCAGCCAGTGAATTCCCTAGTCAAAGTGTGCATGTGAGATTTCTAGAACAGTCAAAGATTAAAAAGTAATCATATGGCACAAAACGATTGCTGATTGGCAATGGTGTTAGCCTTCGTTCTGTCTTCAGAGCAACATGCTGGTGTCACCCCGAAACGGCCGATGGGAGCCCTTTGCGTGTCCCAGGCGCAGCCGCTCTGTCCCACTGCTGCGATGCTCTGCTGTCCCACAGGCTCACGGCTGCTGCGATCCCGCACGCCGTATGCACAGCGTGAGACCCACTCGAGCTCCAAAACAGGCCCCATGTGACAAGCTTTGCACGATACAACAAGCTACTTTAAAAGTTTTCTTCTCTTGATAAGATGAGATTTGTTTAGGAAAGAAAAAAAAAAAAGGTTTTCCTAGAGCCAAGTCTTATGATTTCACCCTGAGAATTCCCAAAAATGTAAAATCAGAAGCTACACTTTAGCACAAAGGCAGCGCACTTGTAGAAGCTGAACAAACCAGTCTTGGGGACAGATTCACCTGGCACGAACCCCCTGGGCATCGACACGCTGACAGCAGGGAAGGGCAGCAGCCACCACAAGGGACCTCTGCCCCGGGGGTCACACAGAGCCATGTCCCAAGCCAGGCACATCCTGAGCCCGGCTTTCCTGCCCTCCGCTTGTCAAGTGCTCATGAGAGAAATCCTCCTGCTTTGGTCCAGCTCATGGAAGCAATCGTGTCCCAGTAACACCAGTGCAAGGATACCAACAGGCTTGCCCCAGGGCGGTGCAGGGGCTGGATAACCCCGACTGATGCGCTCGAGGGACTTGGTTTTAGTCCATCTGCCTGACTTCAGGGGTACGGCTCTGTGCTGGCTACCAGAGAACGTCAGGTAAATGACATTTGGATAATCATGGTTGAACCATGAGTGGGACTGACTTTTTCAAGGAATAGTTTGTGAAATCCCCAAACCATCATAAGCCATCGGGGGAAAAAAGACCCCACCTTACTTGCCTTTTACAAGTGTTGCCCATTCGTATTCATTCTGGAAACAGCACAGATGCCTAAAGAGCAACAGACTCCTGTGGAGGAGCAAGAGGGGGAAAGCTTGGCTTTTAAACACACTACACGTGACATTCAGCGAGTTCAAAACAACTCTACAATAAGACTGAAAGGAACATTTCCAGTTTTGAAACCCAGGAGAGGCTTGAGGGGAATGTAACCTGCAGTACTATCCAAATTTTGCTCACGGTTGCTTCAACGTTCAGAATTATTGATCTAAACCAGGCAGATGGAGTGCAACACCTGCCCGGCCTTTGGAATGACACACAAACGGGTTTGCTCTTTCATTCTAGCTGCAAGATAGTGTTTTGGATTCTGTGGAAAAAAAGCAACTTAATTAAATGAGCTCTAATCAAAATGGAGCAAAACAAAGTCACCATCAGCAACCAGAATAACCTCTGTAGCAATGGGGGCAGGCAGAGACAAAGTGGGGAAACAAACCCAGGCAAACTTTGCATTCTCTGTGCTTTGAAAAGCTCTTCATCCTGTCTTTTATCCCCTCCTAGATTTCTTAGAACAGCCACAGCCTCCAGAGACACCTCCACGGCACTTCTCAGCAACAGACAGAAATATCACTGAGCACTGGAAGTACTTACAATGTTTTACAAGACAATGTTTAATTTCCCAGCTTTGAGAGATGTCCCCGCAGGAGTCCTGATTCACGCTAATCTGCCTTCATTACCCAGATATTGCTTTGAAGAAGAGGGAAAGGAGGTACAAGGCATCCAACTAGCGTATGGGGATTCTCACTCTAATTCTTCAGCTGCTTGGTAAGACCTCCATCCAGATCTCATGTAACTCTTCCAGGAGGACAAAGACACCCATGCCTCAAGCCTGAGGACAGGATCAGAAAGCAACGCAGAGCAGAGCAGTGTCATCCCAGTGCCTCTGACCTCCCTGGAAGGGCAAGGGCTGCCCACCCCATTTGAGGCTGCATAATGTGAGTCCCAGTACTCCCAGTTAAAAACTGGAAGCCCTGAACAGAGTGGCTTTGACTGGCTGCCTTAAACCCTCCAGACTGATCCTGAACATGATTATACAGAGGGACTGTATGGGGAAGGCTGAGAAAATATATGTGCTAATTGACATGGATTTCTTTCTAGCCTACAGCTGCTTGTTGAAGGAACACTTCCTATCTGAGCAACCACTATTGAAAAATCTTGATCCAAAGGAGAAATGCAGTTTTCTGAGCAAGCATAAATATGTGGTTTCATCAGTCTCCACTGGCATGTTTTATCCTCTCCTTCTTTCGTCTCTTCCCCAACTATGTGCCGTGGGCTGGCATGTACAACACAGATCCCAAAGAGCTCGACCAAACATCACAGAAGTTTTAGGATAAACTCCTACTGTCCAGTTATGTTTCCCAGTATCTTGATAACCATTCAAATATACTCTATCCATTTTAGATTTTTTAACCAGCCTTTAAATTGGTATTCCACATTCATGTCGGCAGCTAGTTAACACTATGGGGAAAAAAAAAAAAGGGTTTGGATAACTTAGAGGCTGGTAAAAGCAATAATCCTCCATGGCCTTCAGACCTAGAGCTCCCCCTTCGAGAGGCAGCACAGAAGTTAGTCTGTCACAGGGTGCTGCTAAAACCAGCACTTTGTAAACCAGGTCAAACCTTGCTTAGTAACACGAGAGTCAACATGGCATCAGTGAGCACGTCAACCGGCGAGGAGCTGGTGATCACAGAACTGATCGCAGAGGAAGGCGTTTCTGTCACATGTGGCCACTCTAGCTACTTACAGTAAGATTTCTTTTTGAACAACAACAACACCAACAACACCAGGCTCCACCTCGGGAGCAGGCTGCCAGGCGCCTGGGGTGAGCAGTCAGTAGTCCGTCCCGTGGGGCAGTGCTGGCAGGCAGCAGGCAGAGCTGTGTGTCTTCACAATTTCATTTTCTTCACCACAGGGATTGGCAGTGCTTGATAGATTTTAGCTGAGTCCTCATTAGTGACCAGCTTCACCCAGACAGGGCGGAAGCTGCCTTTGAATCCAACAAAAGCCATTTTTTCTGCAAATCAGAACAAACGCATCAGGAGTGTGTCGAGGCTGCACCAGAAATACACCTGCGTGGGTGAACCCCTTCATTTACACAGTGTAGTAACATGAAAAGGAACTTGAGGAAAATCTCCTCTCTATATTTAGATGTATTTTAAACCTCTGGATGGATGGATGGGGTGGACAAGAGCACACACGTGGACACAGACTTGGCCAATTATGCATTCTCCAGGTGGTAAAGAAATACTTTCCTAGTGAAGCTTAATGAACATTTTATTTACACATCGTACGCTTCCACTAATCAACAATGTGTGATACACAGCAGAGAAGAAAGAGAGAAGGAAAAACCTCCCTAGTAGGCAGCTTGTCTGTTGAGGCTATCATTATTTGCATGGTGGTTATACTCAAGACCCTTTCCTGCTTGGGAAAGGTGGGGGGATGATGAGGGCCAGGATAACAGACAAGACCTGTGTTAGCGAGTATAACACACAAACACAAGAAGAAAGTGTGCCAAAAGCTCACAGTTAGAGCTGATCAGAGCAACGTGGCCAAGAGAGCAACATTCTAGTGCAATATGAGATGCTTTGTAAGCAATATGCTTTGTGCCATCAAGTTGAAATTTTGTTACAAGAGAAAACAAGCTAAAAATAAGTTCAGACAAGTAAAAAAATCCTGATGTGGGGCATTTAGTGGGAAAAAGTCCAATATTCCTATTGTTAAAATGACTTTATTTAAAGTGAATGTGGAAAATTAAACCCCCCGAATCCTTTACTTCCAAGAACAGCGGCCAGGGCACTTTTTTTCCATCTACGGTTAAATTGTGTGCTGTTATCCAAAGCTGCAGTGGATGCAACCTCACCAAATAAATAAATGACAGCTTCCAGGATGCTTGAGCACATGCTGATAGAAACAAGCAAGGCAAAGTTTAGAAGCAGAAAATAGGTCCCTTTACTGGCACCATGGGAGGGTAATAGATCAAAGAGGTTTAGAATGGGGTTTTTAAAAAGTGGTTACCTTTTAACCTAAACCCCTCTTCTTCTCCGAGTCTCTCCAGTACTTTAGTCCATGGTCCTCTTGAAACAAATCTTCCTTTAGATGTCACCAGCACTATGGAGCTGAAGGGAACAGAGTCATTTATAAACAGATGAAGTCATAACACATTCCTTGCTTGTCTGTCTTGAGCACTGGTAACTCCCGCCTGCCTGACTCAAAGACACCCACGAACCACCGTGGTTTCTGCTTTAACGGCTTTTGTCAATGCTTTCCAACAGCTTAGTCATATATTCACTTTTCCAATCATGCAAAATCCATTAGGAAGCCAACAGGCTAACTTTTTTTTCTTTTAAATACTGTTTTCTAGAATGATTTAAATGTTTCCAAGCAGCAGTTCCATCCTGCTTTGCTCAGAAAGGAACATGCTCTCTCTGAGATGCTCTAAGCAAGTCTCAAGTCATTTATTATTCTTAGACAATTAGCAAGATAAAGCCTGAACAAATTGACTTCTTTGAGATTTTTGCTGGCCTGATGCTTTTCCTTTATTTTCAGTGTGCTTTTGCTTAAAAGGTTTATTATTATTATTATTATTACCATCATTATTACCTTGCTTGCATGTACTGCATTTCACCTCAAAATTCTCAGGCTCTTCTACAAATGCCATAATAATAAGCAAAGGACATGAAGTAAGCGCGTTAACCTAATGCAAATCTGTAAAATGTTTGGGCAAAAGCTGGTAACTGCCTAGGCTTAATTCTAAAAGGGTAAAATAAAAACCCAAATTAAACATCAGGGGATAATTTTATAGTGAGAATTGTCCATAGAGAAGCACAGGCCACGCAGCGATGTTAACCTTAATTCCTGCAAGATGCACAAACACTTCCCGTGGTTATCTCCAGGTGTATGAAGAGCTACACTCCAGGGAGTTCAGTGGAAGTTTTGCTATTGAGCTCAGAGGGCCTGGAATATCATCCTTGTCCAGCTCCTAATTAAAGCTGCATCACAGAGTAATTGAGCAAACACTTGCTCAGATGAAATTATTTCATTCCACCTTGCAGGCTTTCTATGAATGAAACCTCCCTGCACCAAGCGGCGTCTGCAGCCTTGCAGAATGGGAGCCTTGCTGGGTCTGCTTTCCTGCATGGCAGTGGACACCAGTCGCGAAAATTAATTAGTCAAGAGCTCCTGCAGAGCTCAAACCCTGAGCTACTGAGTGCAGTAGTTACATCTTAACACCTCAGCTGGAACTGGAACTGTTCAAGGGAAAATAGCAACGGGTGGTGGCAGAGGAACAAGAGAAGCAAAGCAGTGAAGAGCCACCAGGACTTTTCCTAGAATAAACCCAAGGTGTTAAAATACCCCAGTGCTTATGAGAGCAGATTGAGCTGGCAGGCTGCTTTTGAGTACTTTGCAAATGCTGAATCATCTCTTTTTTCTTTCTTCAGTTCACTAAAATGATTACTTTTCATTAAGCCTTCCCTGCTATGGAAGTTTATAATAAATTGACCAGATGTTTTGTTTTCTTATCCCTGGGAAACTCATCAGAAAAGTGGATTTACTAAAAAAAGAAAAAGGAATTTGGCCTGCAGAAAGTTGCTTAAATGAACAAAGTGGCTTGTCCTTGCTAGAAACACCTCTTCTCTCATCCCCAAATCCATAAACCCGACAGTTGTTCCAGCAGACTCTTCAGAAGAGGCTGGCAAGGCTGGGGAGGCCCTTTCCTTCCATGAGCACCGTCCCTCTGTACAGTCTGTGCTTGGCATCGCTTCAGGGAGAGGTGACAAGAAGCTGCTAACTGTACAGTCCCACCATCTGCACGGTGTCTGCATCTGCCTCTGAACAATGCTTTGATCCAGTAAATGGATGAGAGACGTGCCACAGCTCTGGCTCAAGCCTTTGCCTGACCAGGTGGGAAAGGCTCACAGGAGAAGGGCTGGGGAAACCTTTGGTGAAAGGAGAATAATTTTGGGGTTCAATCCTTGCAAAGCCACACACCTGAGTGGGACCTGAGAGGTGCTGACCGTGTTGGGTCAACTTCCAGTTCTAATTCTAATCCTAGTCCTAATCCTAATCCTAATCCTAATCCAGTTCCAACACTAATCAAGAAAAGACAATGAGGCTCAGAAAGACTTAAAAACACCTCAAGTCTAATTACGATTCAATCCTCTCAAGTAAGAAAAAATCCAGGAGCTGTATTTAGCCAGGACTGACATTGGATTTTTTGCAGAGGAGGATGATAGCCTCTCTGAAAAGCCCTACTTTTTTTATGAAAGAAAAATGAGCTGCTGCCATGCTTCTCTGCAGTAACTACTCATGTTTTTTCCAACCTGCAGAATTATTTAAGACTGTAGAAACACGTCCCTATCTACCTGCATGGCATTGTGCTGAAACTTTGCCCGAGTCTCTAGAATAAATGCCAGAACAATGTCCTGTTGATCTGCCCACAGTTATTTCAGATGATTCATCAACAAAGCAATCATATTTATATTAAATGCTACATACCAGATTCCAAATCAAACCAGATTTAATAACAAGGAAATATGTTCACTTCCCAACAGCACTCCACAAACCAATGTGAGCACAACCCCTTCGGTTAGAGACTATCTGATGTTATTCCCATTCCTATTCCAGCAGATGAACCCGCTGTCCTCCAGGATGCAGGAATATGTGTTGGCCAATTACCGCCCACTTGCAAAACTCTGCTTTTCTGGCTGCCCATACTTTAAAAAAAAACAAAAAAGCATCCAGCGCTTAGGTCTGGGCAGAGAACATGTGCAAAGAGGAATGTATTTTATTAGTGGAATTTTCTGCAATTTGTGAGAGCATGCAGGCAATAGAAAAATGTAAACTGCGCCCATCTGTACAGATAAGTGCTGAGCGTTTATTTGTGAGTTAAAGTCTGCAGGCTGTCTGTAACCCACAACATAAATGTGGATCTGCAGTTTATTAATCAAATGTAGCTCTGCGCCTTATCTGGGGCTCGATCAGTTCCTGAATCCCAGAGACTGCATCCCGCTGCAGGACAGGCAGGCGCCTGTCCCCCTCACACTTGGGCTCTGTCAGGGTCAGCAGGTACAAAAGCACATCCTTAGCCCGCTCAGTCTGGCCCATCTTGGGTGACAAAAAGCAGGAAAAAGATGAGTGTTGTAGAGCATTCTCACACACGGGATGTTAGTAACACCGGATTATTTACTCACTGGTCTTTGATGTTGTTGACATAATTTTCTATCTGTGCTGGGATTCCTTGTAGAATTGAGTTTCTGAATGTTACTCGATCAACAACTTTTCCGTGATGTCCATCAATCACAACCAGCTGGATACCCTCATCAGTGAGGAAAAACCTGACACCGTCAACCTGTGTGCGGGGAAAAAACATTCGTGATCTATCACAGTAACAATTCCAAACAACCACCTGTAAGAAGCACTGGCATTCTTCAGTCACAGGACTACGCCTTCTATCAAAGGGCAGAATTACAGATCTCTGAGGTCAAGCTGTCCTGCATTTTTGCTAATGTGGGGAAGTTACAGACTTTAAAAAAAAAAATAAATAAATAAAGCAAAATCGACCGGAATTTAATTATCCATGGAAATGTCATAAGCAAGTTTTCCATAAAAAATGCAGCAAATGCCTTGAATTTTGTACCATAAGGTTCACTGAGAGGAGCTGCTCACCTCAATGTATGCAAAGTCATCCTTTAGGTGGAAGTACTGTTTCTTATAAGTTTCTATTTTCACTTCTAGTAGGTGGTCCTTCATCTTCTGTTTACGAAGCAAAAACAAACAAGAAAAGGAGAGAAAAGAGATTTTCTAGTGAGGATGTGCATGCTGCATTTTCAGAAAGCATTTTAAACTTGAAATTCAATCAATAAGGAAGCAACATAATAAGCACTGGTTTGCCAAATTACACTGCTAATGAGACCGGGCACAACGGTAACCTCTCTGCTCATCCTGTCAGCATTTAAATGGTTTCACCAAATGGCAGAGCATAAGTGATTCTCACTTTGCAGAGCTGCCACATAATTCTCTGGGGCTTTGTTTTTCAGGGGTGATGAGTGAAAAAAACCAGAAAACAGATAAATATCCCTCTCCCTCCCGCAGAACCAGGCAGGACTGGATATAGGAGACAGTGTTGTACAAAATCCTTTACAGGGATGCGACATTCAGCCATGCAGCCCCTTCTCTCACACTGCTGTTCCTATAGCCTGGAGGAGCTGGGGGCCGGGCAAGAGACCTTGTGTCTCTCCAGAACCACCTTCTCTGGACCAACCTGTCTTCCAGCTCATCATTTTGCACCCTGTGCTTCTAAGCACAGCAATTCACAACAGAGCCCCAAAAGACTAAGTATCCAACTCCAGCCAAAGTCTTGGGTGGCTCTGTCCTTTGAGGACCTGGGCTCTTTGCAAGTATCTTGTTTCATGTACCTGGGCCATTTCAGAAAATCAGACATAGGATATACTGAACCTGGTACAAAGTCTTTCTGTGTCTGTGGGCACAGTATGTGCCAGAACTACAGATTTACACTGGCGATAACTGCAGTAAGAAATCAACTACTTTACCAGTTGTGTACTGGAGAGTTTCTTGGGCATTGGCACTTCCACTATTGGTGTCTCCATGTACTTGGGATAGGCCATGGCTTCACAGTCGCTGATGCCAGCCGTCTTTGGGATCACCGCTTTGATCCTTATTCGTTCACAGCCTTTGACAGAGCAGAAAGCAAATTTCTCCTTCTCGTTTTGAGCTTTGAGTTTCAGAAACAGCAGCCTGCAGGTAGGAGAGAAGAGTGAACAACATCCTTGAGACTTCTGTGTAAAAAATGACTGTCTCCCAGTTTTGGCAGACTCCTTCCTAATGCTTTGGAATAATGTGCGTTGCAAACCCTCAGTGCCGATGTCTGCAATTTATAGTGCTCAGTGTGCTACTTGCAAATAAAAGAGGACACACATCTCAGAAACAGTTTGGGGAGGTCAGGGATCTTAAGACAGAGAAATTAGATGACACCTCAGCCCCCTTTGAGCTCTATTTTATAATGACACATTTATCTAGAAATACATGGTTTGTGTGTCTTTTTATTTTAGGTCTCTCTTTCTTTCCCATTATTTTAATTTTTTAAAAGAAAACAACAGGCTTTACATTCTTAGTTCCCATACAGCCCTGTTGTGGTGTTTACGAATGTTCAAACCAAAAAGGGTTGGGTACGTGTCCAGTTCAGTTTCATGGTCTGCACTTTGCTTTTGTCTTTTTTTTCTAATTTGTATTCACTTGGCAAAGCATTTCCCAGAGTGACAGGCGGTGCAACAGAGGCTATGAATGATTGGCAGCTGTGGGAGTCCCAGGAAAATGAAACGCTGGTCACAGTCCCAGAAAGACTTTCTTTCTGGTTTTGTTGTGATCTCCACTAACGGCATTAGCCAACCGGCCCAGGAATCCGGCAGCTTTCTCAAAGCCATGTCCAAACAGGCAAGACTTGCTTCCTTACCCAGTGTCCTCATCCCAGTAGTAATATCCTTTGCTAGGATATCTGTGCTCCAATTTCTCCATTTGAGAGGTTCTATAGAAGGTTCCAGTTTTGTATGTTTTCTTCAAGAGACGATTGTGGATGTCTGAGAGAATGGAAAATGTCGTCCCCTTAGGATAGCAAAACCCTACTTGGATCCAGTCGTTCCTAAAAATAGCAAAGACCCACATTATAACAAGTCGACACAGGACTCTTATTTTCCTGGGCATGCTAGAAGCCAAACTAAATAATTCACTCTGAAACGCAACTTAATTTTTTCCTGGCCAGTTAGAATTTTAATGGTTTGGGACAAACCAATGCAACGTAAATTAGACACAATAACCATGGGTTAGTGAAGCAACTTGTGTCAGAGCTGACTGCTACACCTGTGACTTCCATGCACCAGGAATGAATTAGCTCTAGGCTTCTAAAAATGAACCGTGTTATCTTGCAGGGCTTCCCAGGGGAGGAAACAGGAATCTGAGATGTCAAATGGAATGATGGTGAACTCGATGGACTTCCTGGAACAAGCATGTTCTGAGGAAGAGCTCTGGAAGAGCTCAGGAGGTGATGACCTCACCCATTAAAAATGTGCAGTTACATTATTGGGCTGGAATGTTGGAATTTGGTCGGATCACTCACTTGTTGAAGTTGATGAGCCATATGGCCAGCTCTTCAGGGGCTGTCTTATCCCAGTGGATGGTGTAGCCTTTCCTCAGAGTTATAACTGGCTGATACTGCTGGTAATGAGTGCTTTTGCTCAAAGCCCCTTCCAAATAGAGTGGGTGACTGTGGTAGTCATTTTTTATTATTTTCATTTTCAGGTTGGCTGGCTTGTAGGCTTGAATGTACATCTAGATGAAAAAAGGAACAGTAAGGGTTTAATGAATGACAGTAAAACACAAAAGGTGCAGCTACTCAATAGATGTGAACTGGCACAACCACCAGTTGGCCTGTGACTTCAGCAGGGACCTGTATGCCCGACGCTTATATTAAATTTCTTAGGCTTCCTTTTCAGCAAAGTAAACTGTTTTCAGAAAAAAAGAAGGATCATTTCCTCATCCACTGAGTTCAAGAGTATGTGCCAGTCACGGCTTCAAGCAGGTCTGCAGCAGGGTTGAAGTATTTCACAGCGTTAGTGGCAACCCTCCGTGGTGGGACAGTGCCTGCCTTAGACATCTGACCTCTACTGAACAAGGACTCTCTGTCTGGATTTCAGAAGCATGAAAGCCAGCTCAGTGGTTAGAAATTGGCTTTAGTGGCACTACACAGAAAAAAAACAACAGTTGCAACACCCAAGGCAAAAACAGGAGCTACGCACCAGAGGAAAGTGAAGACTCTCTCAAGGCAGCAGCACTCGGAGCTTGTGTGGTCAGGAGAATGGTTTGGCGGTTACACAACAGGATGAAAGATCATGAGGGCCGAAGTCAAATCGTGACTGCTCAGCACATTTCCCATAACACTGTGGGCAGCACTTCCCTCCGCAAATCAAGGGAAAATAACTAGCCACAAGCCTATAGATTTATGACTATTAATCTGTTAATGCTCACGGAGCTCTCAGGGGACCTCAGGGAGAAGTTGTTAGAGCTGTTAGCAGTCAAGGCCAAAGTATCTGAAAATGTACCACAGTATCCTCATGTCCTAAACCACCTGTGCAGACACGCAGATAAACAAACCCTGAGCACCCTGAAAAAAGTCCATTTCTAAAGGTTGAGCTTCACACTGCCAAAAAATTTTAAATAAAATAAAGTTATAATGATACTGCAAGGTAAGCAGCTGTACCTGTGCAAAGCGTCCGCTGCAGATGGAACCTCGCCAGTCAGGCACGTCAATGCAGTCAGGGTGCTTGATTAACCAGTTATCTTCTTTTATCAGGTACGAGCCTGGATATTCTGACACAGAACCATCTACATCATGAAAAACTGATGTTTTGTCACCATCCATATCCAGATCATTGAACCAGGGGCCAGGTTCTCCAAAGAAGACCCTTGAGGTAATCTAAACAAAACAGTGAAACACGTTGACATCTCCAGAAAGGAATTCATCACTTAGAGTACAGAGCAAAGGATGGCTGTGGTCACTAGAGTGGCTCAAAGGACCCATTTTCTGCCTTAATTTGGCATTGGGAAGTAGCTTGGACAAGAAATAGTGTTGGGCTTGTGGGCCAACTTGTGCATGAAGAAATCTGTGTATGCACCAGCATCGCCATTCTTTAAATGACCACAGATTTTGGCTGCTCAGCTTGAGACATTGTAGGCTTGATGTTCAACAGCTCTGAGGCCCCATGACTCCAGATGAAGTCTGGGGTTGCAGGTCCTCTGAGATACCATTTATGTGGGAACAAAACTATGAGCTTCTGAAACTGACCATCCAGAGACGGAAGCATCAAAATAATTTTCAGCTGAGGTGGTTTTGTTAGTTGTCAGGAACATCAGTGCCACTTGGCACAGGCATATGAGGATTGTTGCTGCCTGCACACCGCCTCTTTGTCAAGCCTGAAGGCAGCGTAAAGCTGGGTCACACACTTAAAAGGTGTTTGATTTATCAGACAGAGCAGACACACTGCCTTGCTGACCATGGGGGAAAGGCTAAAACAACCAGAACTTCAGCATCAGCTGTGAGAAGGTTTGTTTCAAAATTCTGGAGGGCGGTTCAGGAGATGGGGTAATTTCACTAGAGCCACTTTACCTGTTGTCTGCTAATATATTTTGAAGGTTTGAAAGCCACATAGTCACACCGATGCTGGGAATAATCAGTGACCTCCCCCGGGAAATGGCTGCTCAGGCAATTCTGACTGATATTTTTATCCAATATAAATAAATGTCCTGTCACCAGCCTGCCTGGTGCAATGTGAGAGAGTGACTGAGCAACACTTTTAGGGGAATTTTGCGTTTCCCACCCCATTTGGCACAAGGATGGAGAGTCAGCCCTTTTGCTGACAAGAAAGGAAGTCTGCTAATTTTTTTTGAAAGTTAAGCAACCCAAATCATTTCAGTCCCAACCACTTTATTTATTTATTTGTTTGCAATGCTTGGCAGTTGGATTTAACAGCTGCTAGAGGTGAACCTCAGCAAACCAGTTAGCACATATTTGTGCAAGCAAATACAAAAATAACTCAAAAGCACAGACCCCAGGATGGGTTCAGACCAGCACCCAGAAGTTCATACTGTAATTCAAAGGCTGGCAGACCCTTTTTGGATGGGCTCTTCTCCCATTAATGTCTTCAGAACTGGAGTCCCAGGAATTACCCTGGTGTGCAGGGCTGCAGGATTACCGTGCATCAGCTCGGTTTCAATGGCCATTTCCCAAAATCAGTATTTTCTCCTTCTAGGTGAATTACACCTTCCACAGCAGACTTCCTTCTGTTGTTACTTTAATATTATGCTGCTGTTGAAAATAAAGGGGCAGATTCTTCTCCCTCTTTCACAGTTTCTGAGACATACAGAAACAGAAATTATTTTCACTTGAATGTCACTATTTTTTTTTGAACTGATGCCTGCTTCTGGTTTGCTGCAAACCTGTCAGAGAATTGGATTTCCTTGTCATTTCATCCATTTAATTTTCTCTTTCTTAGCTGCCACCATCTGTGTTAAACTTCTGTCAAAGACAATGGGAAACCTCCTGGAGATCTCATGTTTTCTCCTAAAGGCTTCTACACTCTTTTTACCCACAACCCCATTTCCAGGACAGCTGGAAGGGGCTTTTCTGAGAAGGATAACTCACAGGGACATCTTCAAAATGAATGTCGGTGACGTTGTTGTTGGGGCAGCTCTGCCAGGCGTTGTTGAGGCGGAAGGCCAGGGCACTCGTGTGCCGGCCGTCCAGGGCAGCGAACTTGCGGAAGGTGCAGTTTTGGACATTGATCGGTCCATCGTAAAACTGAATCCCTCGAATGGGAAAATCCCTAAAAAACATTTGGAAGACACAGTGAGATTTGGTTACGACACATTAACATGAGGATGAGAATCTATTCTAGACCTGCACAGTCCCACAGCACTTGTTCAGCTGCTTTCATTTTTCACAGCCCTTAGAATGACTCCTGAGTTCATGTTTTGGAAGAGAAGGGATTTCCCTCCTCCTTAGGTCTGCGAAGTCCTCTTATCCGTGCAAGTTCAGCTCAAGTTCTCTTGTGTCTGAACAGATCATCTTTATTTGCTCTGTGCTCCTCCAGGGAAGGAACTTAGAGCAATGCCAAAGCATTGACATAAAAATGAATAAATTCGTGTTTGCCCTGAGAAATGAGTTCTGCAGCAGTGAAACCTGAAACTCTTCAGAGCCATGCAGACTCTTTGGGCTGAGTAACGGCAGGGCTAAAGTAAGTCCCACCACATCTTTCAAAGGAACTTGGAGAGAAACAGTGCAACTCAACTGCAATAAAAATGGATTTGAAAACAAGGAAAGATCTTGCAATCTATAGGGCTGAAAAGAGGTGAAGGGGCAGAGTAATGAACCTTTATTAACAGCCTTTTCTGATATAATCTGCAAGGTAAAGAAGACACCATTTTTTACACTGATTAAGTGAACAAGATACTTAAACTCCTTAAGAGGCTAAGATAAAATGTTTCAAATTTCACTTATGGTAAATAAATTTGATCTCTTCCTCATATGAATGGTTTTCCTTAGACAAGACTTGCCTGCTCCTGTGCATTTGTTCTGTTCCTCTGAGTTTCTACACACAACACCCAAGATGAGATACTCCCACAAATATATACGTAAAGAATATTAGAAGGAGAGTCGTAGCAGACTGGGTTTTCATTATTACTATAGTTAATAATAAGCCTCCTGTATCACTACCAACAACCAAAGTTGAGGCGTGTAATATAGCAGAAAAAAAATCGTCTGAGCTATGTCTTCCCTGTAGGGCTAGGTTAGGATAACTGTTTTTAGGAATAACAACAAAACATTATTGCACTTGTAAACCAATCTGTAGGACTAAGGTCTAGGAAGAGGCCACACACGAAGTTCACTGGCCATTTCAAAACTATTTCACAAAGGCATCAAATTCCTGTAGCACAGCAGCGATAGTAACAGCAGCTTTGAGGACATCTGTGACCGCATCTGGGCCAGTTCAAGCGCAGGGAAGGGCTTCTAGGAGCTTTCCTGGCAGCTGACCTGGACAGAGACTGCCACACTGCTCAACCACTGCTGAGCACATAAACAGCAGTGCCCAGATAGCACACAGTCCTCTTGCTGTCTACTCAGCTCTGCTTGCGAAGAGGAGGGGGAAGGAAAGAGGAGTTTGATGCTGTCTTGGCAGCCTGCAAGTATGTACCTGCCAGCAGCAGCTGCACATGAGGACTTTGGGATCAGGAGATGTGAAACCAAATCCTTTGTGTGTAATGGTTATTAAACCAAACAGCACTGAAGAAACCACACTGGGCTGGCGTTTGCACTGGGAGTGAGAACAGAGAATGCTTTGATGTGCTGAGCTGAACTTACGGGCCGATGGGCAGGGTCCTTCCTCTGTGATCCAGACCTCCAGGTCCCCAGATCTCATTGTCCATCATCTCGGTGCCCAGGTTTCCACTCTCACCAACAAACAGGCTGTTCTTGATTTCTTGCTTTGAGCCATCATCATGAGGGAAAGTCCCACCACTGGGAGAGAAAAGCTGGAGGTGAAGGGGCTGCTCACACCCATCCCCACCAGCTCTGCCCAGGCTGCAGGACAACCTGTGCCACACTCACCTCGCCAAGGTCAGGCCAATGCCGTTGTCAGCAAACCTGCAAAGAGGAAAGCGATGCTTCAGAAGAGGTTCGGGTTTGCTTTGGTTTATCATGTCAAACTAAAATAAACAACCCAATGAGGTGGAAGGCAGCAGGGCTTAGTTACTGAACAGTGTTCATGGGGAGGCTCAGGATTTTCCAGATTTGTTCCGTGTCTGGTTTTGGAAGATCTTTTTTGGCACATCTTGCAGCACATGCAGATCATATGAAGCAGCAGACATGCACCTGATTGCTTCTAGCTGAGGTTAAGCTGGTGATCACTGGGCATGGTTTATTTGTCTAATAAAGCTTTTTCCCTGTGTCTAATGACCATGCTTTTTGCAGTAAAAAGATCGTGCTTATCTCTCACTCCAACTGGCTTTTGTTATTTAACAGTGCTTTGCCTTACACACACCTCTGTGCTCCTCTGTTTATGTGTCACGTACTCCTTCCATGAAACAAGTTTACAAGAGGAAATGATATAAAAGCAGAGAAGTTTGGCTTCTCCTTCATAAACAGAAAGAAAGAGATCAGATCTTCCTTATTAAAAAAAAAAAAAAAAAAAAAAAAAAAAGTCTTTCCATTTTGCTGAAATTCCAAAGCTTTTAGATGAGATAAAGCACAACTGTTGGTCCATGACTCCTGCTTACAGAAAGGCTACAATTAATATGATATATGAGTAAGTCTTGATGGTATCTTCACATTGGTGTCACTCTTAACACATCTGTCACTGATCCCAGCAAAAACACCCGCGGAGATCCCACTGCAGAGTAACACCCAGCTTTGTCCTGCTTCTGTCTGTAGATGGCAGCCCTTCACACGCCATCGCCTCTCCTCGCTCTCCAGCCCCATAAGCGCACGCAGTAGTTTGTATACTGCATGCCACATTAACATTTGTTTTGTTAATGTAATACATAAGTCTTCTTGTAGCAACAGAAATGGAAATTACGATGGCTATAAAGACAATTACAGTTTGATGTCTGCTTCCTCAAATCCACATACGTTCATAGGTTTGCTGCTGGAAACTGATGAAGTACTCGGTCTTTTAGCAACCGCCATATGCTGCATTTGCTCCGTAAGAAATGCAAATATCTCAGTGACATGAGCATGTTCCTCGAAGACAACACTTGCTGGTCACGGAATGGGCTAGATAATTCTAGTTCATAAGTTCAGAAGAAGCACAGACTGTACTACTAAATATCACGTTTCTGCTACCATCTCATTCTCACCAACCTGACCAGTTGCTAGAGCCAGCTTATAGCACCGTTTACTTTAAGAGGTTTGGGTCACTCGAAGGTAAGGCAGCTCTGGCTGGGAATTGGACACCAGATAACGGTGTGACAGCTATTCCCACCAGGGTTATCACAATATGCCTCATAAAGCAGCTTTTTCCTTTTTCTCCTCTTTCTTCATTGAAGTTGATATCAAGAGCCTGGCTCAGCAAAAGAAACTGCAGAAGATCATCTGTGTTCAGGGGCAAAACAAATATCTGTTCTGACCAGCACAGGAAACAGCCTTCAAAGAGCACAACACGCCTCTGCCCAGTCTCTCTCCCTCGCTGCTGTGATGCATAGTTTCATGTCTGCTTCATCAGTACTTGCTTATTCAGCATAACAGTGAACCACATAAAACTGATCTGTGCCCAGGCTTAGCCAGGGAAGGTGGTGGATTTTACTGCTTTCTTTTCAAAGCGCCTCATTTTTCATGTAAAAAATTAGGTTTTATTTTTAGTTATTTGCATCTGCGTGTCTGTGTGTGTCAGCATCACACAGAGAAACAATCTGAGGGATCTTCGGTTCAGACAAAGCAGGTTTTGTTTGTCTAAAATAATGCCTGTGTTTACTTAACGTTTCATCTTTATTTCAATCTTGGCCATACGGAAGGTGCAAAGCAATATAAATAGTCTGAACCACAGCTATGCTCGCCATAAACACCAGGCTGAACTCTGAGAGTTGAAATAAGGCAAAACTCACTGGCAGTTGTCCAGCCACACATCTCCACCCCGCAGCCAGGCCCCGTGATCCTGATTCTTGTAGGCAATAAAGCGCTCGATTATTGCAGGTTCCCTGGGCTTCAAAGGGTCAGCATCTTTGTGTGGGCTGTATCTGCAACCAGGAGAGAAGAAAGGTTGGCGAGGGAAGGTGCACAGCCCTGCTAAACATCTGGTTTCTGCTAACTCAGGAACAGCTTTGGGACAACAGTCCATCCAAGCAGTGTGTCTCGTCAAGCAGCCATGGCCAGACCCAGCTGCCAAGGGAAGGACGGTCCAGGTAAAGCAGTTGTAAAGACCTGCTCCAAGATTCCTTTCAACTTTCTATTATGGTATTGCTGATATACTGCTGAAAGCACGGAAAGTTTATTATTGCTCCCAAAAGTCTGAGATGTTTTTTAATCCCTTACTGTTATCCTTTAGCATATTCCTGTTATTTAGATAAATATTCTTTTGTTTTCCCTTTTGAGCATTCTTATCTCCTAACCTTGGCTATGCCGTGGCAATGAGTACTGCTGCCAAATTTTCCTTGCTGTGGAAAGGAATTAAAACATCTTGGAGAGGGGCTGAGAGTATGTCCTTTGTTATTCCTGTTATACACTACCCAGGACACATTTACAAGATTTATTAACTCTGAAGTTCTCAAGTATGATGAAATATCGGGCTGATGTAGGAAAAAAGCAGACACAAGTGGAAACTGCAGCAATGTGTGCCCTCAGCTGCTGCATGTTGGCCACCACTTGGGCCACAGGGTCTCGGCAAGGATCTGTCTCGCTACGGTGATGCTGAGCTCGGCTGTCATTTACCTGGTCCTGAGGCACAGCTCACCCTTTTCCTACTGAAGGGGCATCTTCTATCATACTACACAGCTTAGAAAACCTGACAGATGAGTATCCAACTCAGTGCCAGCAACGGATGGTCTAGAGATTGAAAGTCATGCGTCGCCAATGGGTAGCAAGGCCAAGCTGTCAAATCGCTAACTGATATTCAATAGTGCTTTGCTTTGTTTAATAAGCCATCATATCTATCTGAAACTGAGCATCAGGCTGATAGGGTTCCAGTAAATGAATATTGCTTTGGCAGCTTCATCACAGTGAATTTGCTTTCAGAGAGTGATTTAGTATCAGCCCTTGTGAATTCCCCAGACATTGTTAAACACAGATATTTTGAGATGGATTCCAGTTTCATTCACATCTGTGTATAACTGGAGGAACGCTACAGAGTGCAGAATTTGGCCCAGATATTTAATGCTGTAACTGAATGCAGAATAATCTCTCCAACTGTCCAGCCTACCTCAAAGTCTGCCCCAGCCAGTCCAGCTATAATCATTTATTCGGTCTTTCACTCTTGACACATGACAAGTGGTATAAATAATCTGAGCTGCAGCCTGTGCTGGTGGGTAATCCCCAAGCAGAAATATGACTGCATTATGAATTACTTGGCTTCCAGGGGCCATTCCTGCCCTTCTATGGCAAGGGACAAATTGCCTTTTGTAATCACTTACTGTGCCTGTGGCAGCAGGCACTTTCCCAAGGCACGTGTTCAGCGATATGAAATAGCAGCATCAAGCTCCCAAGAGAATTTGCAGATGCCTGCAGAGCAGGCTGCTCTTAATAAGTTATTTTATTAGCAGTTACTTTTATTATTGAATTAATGATTTCAATTAATTGAGCCTTAAAATAATGTAAATAATGTTCGCTTTTGATCATCTTTTGCCATCAGCTGCTGGGCAGGGCACTGGAGTGATGTGGGTCACAGGATAACTGATACCTGAGCTGCTGGCTGGGCTCCCCTGGGGAGGACAGAGCCCACCCCTGAGATGCTTGCCTGGTGCATGACTACAGCAATCCCGGTAACCCACGCCCCAGAGATGGAAAGGAGAAAGGAAGAAATAACAGCCATTCTCCACTGCTGAGCAGAGGTTTTCAGCAGGTTTCCCTTCCCTACATGGCTTCTTCTGTCAAGAAACCCATCCATGGGAGAATGTAGGTTGGGTACAACTGGAGGCAATCGGTCTGCCAGAAAAGAAAACTACGAAACTTGAGAATATTTAAGTCCTTTTCTCTCCCTGGGATTGGTAACTAAGAGCCAGACTCAACCTCTAAGGAGATAAAAGGGTGCAAGTGAGGTCCTTATGCTATTACACTTTGCCCACAAGAAGCCTTCTGCTTACATCAGCCTCCTCATGTGGTCAGCTTTGGGGGAAAAAAAAATCAACAGCATTCCCAGAAAATACTTTAATTTCTTATTCCTGGGAAACTCTTGCAGTAAGTGCTGCCGAGTGGGGCTGTTGACCAGACAGCATCTAATTTTCTTGCTAAACTACAAAAATACAAAAGTCAATGGAACACCCTAGAGTAGATGTAACATCCATGCCAGCTCAGCTCAGAGCTAAAGAGCAAGGACAAAACCAGAAGGGTGTGGGTGCTGGGGGTCCCTTGGGAAGGAGAATGGAGAAGATGAAGTTAGAAAGTTGTAAATCTAAGTTAAAACCTTTCCTCAATAAAAGCCATCATTGCAATGATTCTTGTCAGCTTCCTTGGGTGCTCTAGAGAAGTATTTTCCAAACCAAACTGTGCAAAACACTTTACCTCCCAGATATCAGTGTCAGGATAGGTCTTTTGTCCTTGGCTGAGGCTGGAGTGGTTTTGACGCCATTATCAATGATCATTCCAGCCTGAAAGAAAAGATAAATGCAATATTACAGCATGTTTTTATATTCTACAGTTCTTTCCATCTCCAGGCTCTGCCTCCAACTGTTCCAAGCCCAAGTCATTTGCTCGATCCTAATGACTGCTTCTGCTAGTAGCATGTGAAACAGACTATCCAGACTTGCACAGACCCCCCCCCCTCCCCAAAGCACCGCAGATTTCCAGAAACTGAACCTCTTGTAAATGTGTGCATCATCCCCATACACAGAAACACCCCGCTGCAGCCTAAAGCCCTCTGTAACAGTAACACACAGCCCCATGACATGGCACGCTAAGGGTAAATGAGTAAAGAGAAGGCGATTAGACACAGCGGCCCGTATTTATCCCTCTAGAAGCTGTTCAGTTAATTGCTAACATTGGCAGTTGAGGTCTATAATTAGACAAGCTGCCAGTAGATGCTCCTGGAGGCACTATTTTAGGAGTGCAGCAGCAGAGAAGCAGCCTGAGCAGAGGGAAGAGCCTCTCCAAATGCCCAAAAGCCAAGCAAAGCGGGTGCTGGCCGACTCTGTGTGCTCCCACGCCAGCACGCAAGCTGCTTTATCTGCAGACACAAGTTTGCAGTGACTTGGAGTGAAACAGAAAGCACAGGCATTAATAGCTTGCAGACCCAAAGAGCTGGTGCGAGAGGGTGGTGTTTTTTTCGAGGGCAACGTTCCCGTTGCGTGTAGACTCACCCGGTAGTTGGAATGCGCGCGGTTGTTGGAGAATTTCCCCATCGGCATGTGCTCTGAGTAGCCAGGGGAATACATGCCTGCCGAAGGGCCTGTCGGCACATGGTGCAGAACAAACCAAAAGCCTGTTTCCTGACAGAAAGAACAGACATCTGAGCCTTTGCTTCACCGTCTTTGCTGATCTACCTTAGCCCAAGGTTTTATCAGTAAAGCCACAAGACAGAAGCCAGAAGATTTCAGGACAAATCACAGCTAGCAGCATTGACCTGTATAACTATATGCAGTAAAAAGTTTAACACACACACACACACACACACACACACATTCACACTCACAACCAGCATCTTCAAGGTGCCTTAACTTAAGCTCTGATATCTATACTGAAGCTATAATCAAGACTTTCAAAATCCATAACACACACACACACACACAGATGTCCTCCTATCAACACGTGCGCGCATCTTAAAAATAAGATAATTTTATTTAGTTGCTTAAAAATGTATCTAGGAGCCCAAATCTAGATAGACAGTTTTGGAACCTCTGGAAAGACCGCATTGCTTTGTTTAAGGCTTAGTTTGCTTGTTTATTTGTCTTAGTAGGAAAATAAAGGCTCCTGACGTGACCAAGAATTCTTGTGGAATTAGCATTAGTGCCGACTGAAATTTCAGAGCACCATTACTGTACTGCAATCACCACAATCATTGCCAAAGACTTCACTGGGACTCCACAGCCACATTTATTTAATTTATTCAGGCTGCACACTGGGCAAAGGCTGGGAATTTTTCTTAAAGCCATCCAGCTCTAGAAACAGCAAGTGACAAGAAGTGTGGAGCAAAAGGAAAAGCATTCTTTTTTATTGTCAGAACAAGCCACGTTAATATGTGTCTCCATCTAGCAGTGTCAAAAATGCCTGAGTAACAGCAACAGGTTCTATTCCAGCAAGAGCCTTGCAGGGCTGTAACCGGTCTGAGTTGTTACCAAACACGAGACTTCTGCACTCACTTCAGATCCCGCAGCTGCACAGTTGATGAGGTTGTTGTGTGGGTTGGCTATCCAAAAGGTAGATACGGCACTGCAGGTCAGGAAAACAAAGAATAACATGAAAATGACACTTTGAGCACACACCAGGGTCACCCACCAACTCCCCCAGTGCAGGCAGGGCCGATAACTCCCCAGATAAGGGGTCCTGCCTCAGGGGCAAAGGGAATGGTTTTTTCTTTCTTTCTCGTCTCATACCACATGTGTCCTCTGAGGTTTGACAGAGAGCATGGCCTTATCTTTTAAAACTCTGAGTATTAAATGAGGAATTTCTACTGCCATTCCAAGCCTGCTATGAAGCTGTCAGATGTCCATCACTTTTTATGATAAGATGAATATGTTGTTGCACAAGTCACAGAAAAGAACTTTGCCCCCCAAATAATCCCTCAGGTTCATCAGAGACTCGTTTCATCCAGGGACCTGATGAATTGCCTCTTAAGGGCTTTCCAAGTGTACTCCAGTACCTGCCTTCTCCAAGAGCTGCTGTGATTCATTAACTTTATTTGCTCCCACCCTCCTCTGCACCTCTTTTGGGACAAAAGGACTCCATTTGTCTAATGTATATAAAAGACTCTTAATTGAAAGATTCCCATCAAGGAGGAAAGACCAATCCATCACTGTCCATCCCCTGACATACAGCATTCATTAACCGACAGGCACATGAACTTACAGCCAGCAGACTGGGTCCCTAAATCTGCCGGGTGAGATTCGCCCCCCTGCAGGGGATGGACCTATGGAACCCTTCTGTCTATTTCAGTCTTGCTATGAAGGACTTCATAGGGGCTTTAGGCCAACGGATTTTGCTGGCCTTAGATGAAGTTTTGTTTGTGTGACTTTATCATGAAAACATTACAATTTTTTTTTTTCTATTTTGGGCATGGGACCGGCCTAGAAAGAAACAATTTGAGATTATTTATAGACTACCTCCTGCTGTGGAGGTGAGGGCAAGGACATTGTATTTCCACAGTGACCTGTCTTTCAGCCCGATCCCATCTCTCAGAGCCACGTGGACTGGGAAGGTTACTGTGTCATTTGGCGCAATCCTATCGTCTTATTTTCTGTCAGCGGCTGCCTGCCTGCCTCTTCCAAGCTGACGGAGCCGCAGCTGGTGCTCATCCCTCGTCCCTGCGCCGGGTGCTTGGCTGCTGCCCTAGGAGCAGCGTTAGCATACTCATGCACTTGCAGGCTGGATGAGCCCGGTGCAAAACACATTATTTTTCTGATCAGACCTTGAATTCTTTCATAAAGGAAAAAGTGGCAGATCAAAGTACCATAGGACCTTCTCATTAGAACTCCGCCTATCATTCCTAGCACTTTTTCATATAACAGTCTTCAAAATGACACAAAATATGTTCCTCTGACTATTAAATGGGTTATCAGTGGAAAACAGGCACAATGGCTGATTAACTCTTATTTTATGAATGGAGACACCAAGTGTAATTCATAAACAAACACAGATGTGAGAAAGAGCATTGCATGAATTCATCTCTTTTCCTTGCCAAAAAGCTAAAAATATGTTTCTTTGGACAAAACCCCAGTTTGTTCTGAGGACAGAATGGATGATGCTGGTACAGTTCTCAGCAGATTGAGAGTATTTCCAAATAAAAGAAAGCCCCCGAAGATTTTTAGCTGTTAGGCATCAATCAGCTTCTAATTGTCTCATTTTCAGGATGGAAGCCTGGCTCCAGAGAGTTTCTTGTTGACTTTTTGTGGGTCAGAAATTTCGCTTTTTTTTTTTTTTTTTTTTTTTAGTTTAGATTTTCCCCCCCTCCAATTACAGCAGAATGAAATCCTGGAGACAAATCTGTACTACAGGCAGAAGTGCTCCTGTCTCCCAGCAGCTTCAATACAGCACCAGTGCCCTGTGGGCTCAAGATAAATCTTCACTGTGGAAGACCTCCCATTCTCTTGCACAGGGGTCTTGTCCTCAAGATGATCCACCATCAATTTTAAACTCTTAGAGGCAAGCTTGACATCCAACTTTTAATGGAAACTGTTCTGAAAACAATGTGAGTCCACAGATCTTCTCCAGACCGCTTGCTATGCACCCTGGACCTCAGCTGGGGATCTGCTTGCCCAGCTGCTGAGCACACAGGTTTTACTTTAATTTGTACTCTCTCAAGAAGAGTTGGGGGGGATGGGGAAGAAAAAGAAAGATAATTAGCTGTGCACCTTGATTTTTGGGGCAGAAAAACTGCAGGAAAATCATGGAAAGGAGGGCTAGACTGGCCTTCAGGAGCTCAGTGAGTCCACACCCTGCCTTATGACAGGGTCAGCTACAGCTACAGTAGTTGTGACTGGCATTTCTCTATTCAGTGCTTAAAAATCACTGCTAATGTGGAACCCATTAATTCCTCTAAGAAAAAATTCTAACGCTTAACTATGCAGCCAAGCTGGTTGTGTTTCTTCTACAGTTCACCTGATTTTTTTTCTACAAGGCAACAGAACAGCAAAAAGAACTTGTAAAATCCCTTCTTATTGCAAATGCTTCTATAATCCTCATCTAAACCTCAGTTGGCAGATCTGCAAGGACACTTAGAGGAAAGGATCTTTCATTCTTGGCATTTTTCAAGTTTAATACAGTGTTTGTGGCAAACAGAAGTTTTGAGAAGTTCTCATGGAAACGTTTTAATGAGCTCATGTATAGACAGACTATTACAGACCCAATGGGTGTAAACAGTCTTTGATCTTTTATTGTCAAATTCCAATCCTGTGCTAAACCGCATTTATTATATTATTTTGGTTTCACTCCACAGTTTAGTTAGACTGTGCCAAATGAATGGATAATGCCAATGCTGTATCATTAAACAGTATCCGTTCTTTGCAAATAATGACTTCTGAATTAATGGGAGTATTTTCAAAATCAGCCACCATTCAACATGAGCACTAATGTCAGAGCCCAGCCCACTCTGAACTCAGCAACATTTTGCTGAGCCATTGGGGTCAAGATTCCGTAAGGCACAAGGCATCACTGTGTACATCAAAAGAGAGCTTTTCAATATCTGAGGTAGCAACCATCTCAACAGACTTTAGGCTAAAAAGGGAAATGACACCCTAAGTGTGGAGGCATCTAAATAGCAGAAGGATAAAGATGCTGAGGAGACTGCTCCCCCAACCTCTGGGGCACGCAGCCCTAACCTCTACAGATGACCACATAATCTTATACATGGTATGCTATATCTACGGCTAAGTCCTGCAAGGAAAATAAATAAGAAAAGGAAGGCTCCCACTCACCTGCAGTCCTGCCTGGGTTTAGGGATGTACCCTGGGTAAGCACCCTCTGTGATCAGCTTGCACATCCTGCTGTCTCGGTCGGAGGGGAGCAGGGTGCTGGGTTTAACAAGCAGCCCAAGGCAGTGATCAAACGTGTTGCGCTCTTCTGGTCCATCTTCCGTAAAGAAGCAATGGCCCAGTGCATCATAACCCACCACATCCTTCACCTGCATGTACAAAACAAAGGTCTGTGTTCAGGTTTCATCCTTCAGCCACCACATAATAAGAAGAAACTTTATAGTAACGGCACATAGGAATGTCAGTACTCTCTTGAACTCAGAGTGTATAAACAAAAACAAAAGCAAGATCACTCTCTTCTCTTAAGAGCCTATAGTCTAAGCAATAACTCCAACACTTAAATTTAATTAGAATTTGTCATCACCTAGGAAATGCTCATTCCGTTCTTTTGTCTGCCTGTGAAATTAGAGACTGTTTTAGCATAAGGCTGGAAAAAACACCGGATGGGGGGATGAATGGAGAATGTTAGATGTTCAAATCACATCTGGGCTCATTCATCTTCACGTGGAGTTACACAAGCAGCTACATAAAAATGCATCTGAAAAATGCAGCTGAGCTGAAAAAATATTTTTTCAGGCTATCAGAGAGGTGGCAAGTTGTTTTCCAGACAGGCTGGCTTGTTTTTGGTTTGACCTGATCCTTTTTTCCAAGTCATTGACAGAAGCTTTACTTGACCCTGAGACAAATCAGCTGGTGTTAATCAGTGCTGTTCTGGTTTTGGTTGTTGTTAACATTGGGACACCTTTGTGCTGGACAGAACAATACCCACCACAGAAAGATCTGAGAAAACAATTTCAGGAGCAGGTATGTGAATTCGAAGCCTAAAGCTGGGACTGGCTGAGAAACAACAGCTCTCAGACACACCATGTCCAACAAGCCAGTTGTTGGTGGATATGTCTGGGATATGGAAAACTAATTTCAGGTCTCCATTAGCCAGGCGAAGTGCTGGCTATCCTGATCTCTCTCCTTGCTCTTCCCATCAGCCATCACCCATCAACCACCTTGGACTTAGAAAACCATCCTGCCAAAGCTTAGCCTGACACCAGTGTGTTCCTACAAATGCTCCTGATGAAACAGCCATTGCCATGGGGCAAAAGACAATATTAAACTGGATAGAAGACCTATTCTTTATGGTGTCATTGAAAGAGCTGGGCACACAAGCACCCGAATTATTTTTGTAAACAGGCCTGAGACGACTCTGTCATCTACATGCCTCATTCTCAAGGCAAGGAGCACAAATTTCAAATAAAATCCCAAGACTAGTGTTGAAATTATTACAAATATGTTCTCACATAAGAAAGAAGTCTTTGCTGCCAAATCTATTACAAGCTTACATGGGCACACACATCTATTATGTATCATCCATGCTCCAGTGTAAATGCTCAAATCTCTGAACAGGAGTCATCACAGTAAATTAAACACAGCTAAAAAGACCTGCAAAGTGCTGCATTCCTCTAAGCTACCTCTCTGAAATTGACTGCTAACTTCCCGAATCTAATTAGATGATAGCTTTTGCAAGGTTGATGCTTCTTTATTTAGGTGTAAAACATATGTACTAGACAGAAGTGTCCCTCCTTGGAAGCATGAGCTGCCCCAGCCTTGTAATTGTAAAGACTTCAGCTGGGGCAAAGCCCACCTCTGTGCATGGGGAGTAACATCGCTGAGACGATCTGAGAGAACATCTCCTGGTACGACGAGAGAGGAGTGAAGCACTGGCAAAGGGCCTCAGAGCCAGAAAATGCCCCTTGTTCTCCTAACTCATCCCTGAAAGCCCACAGAACAACCTGGAGTTATCAGCCAGGGACCTGGTCCCTAACATACTTGTCACCCTCTGTCTGATTAATTACTTTCCCCATATCTCATCTCTCGGTCAGCTCTGACTTTAGTTTCCTGTGCGTGTTTTCATGCACGAGCCCAGTGCTGAAATGCTTGGATAGCAAACGAGATGCTTGTTCCAAAATCACTTTTCCAGTGGATTTAATTTTTCATTTGATTAAAACCTTCCTAATAGTCCAGAATCTTACTTTAACCGTGAGTAATTTATGGCCAGATAATGCATTTCATTGTAAAACAATTGCAGCGCAGTACAGCTGGATTACTAAAAGCAGATACCACTGAAGCAGTTAGAGAGTACAACCTCTCATTCCATGAAGCACAGCTCTCCCCTGGATTCTGCCAGACTGTTTATTGACCTCCATTTAACTTCCCTCCCCATTGGCCGTTTCTATTTTAGCTTGCACACTGGGATGCAGTGGAGAGAGTGGGAATCAGAGCAAAGTTTCATCCCTAGGATTGCAGTGGCATAATTAGGTGGTTTTCTGGCCAATGTACTAAAGAAAACATTGGGCAATTATTGCATTTTCAAACAATAACTATGGTGAGAAAAGAATTTCTACAATTTGTTTCCAGAAAGACCCTCTGTGCCTTGCAGTGAACATGATCTTGTAGACAAGTGCAAAACAGCCCATCAGTGAAGTGAGCTCATGTTGAGACAGTGACTTTTAGCACACTGCACAGACCACAAAAAAAAAAAACATTTCTGTCATTATGAATAGCTGGACACTTTTCTCCTAGTATTTTCTGTGTGAGTGTCTCTGAAGTGACAGCAGAAAAGTTACAGCAAAGCAAGCAGGGAAGTCTGTATTACCAGCCTGCTTTAATGACAGTTAAAAATAACTGATACCCCTCTCCCATTTGTTAAAGCATTTGCACAGGTACTCAGCCACAGTCATGCAAGAAGCCCCTTTGAAATCCACAACCTAATGTTAAGGCCATCCTTAAGTGCTGTGCTATGCGGAGGTTTAAGAGCCCAGCTAGGTTTTTTGTATGGTTATTTCCAGCGTGTGGTTTGTGCACATCATCAAGGCAAATTTTCCCTCAGCAGAGTATACTTTGGGTCTACCTGATCTCAGAGGGAATGAATGTTACCTGGGGGAGGTGGAGCTCATCTCTGTTTGCACAAATGATGTTGATGCAGGTAGAAACAGGTAGTGCTGCCCAAGTAAGAAGACAACAGGCAACTAGGAAATGTATAGAATAACCATTGTACTCATCAGAGACTCGTGGTTGTCTGTGAATGTATCTGGGGCAGAAGGAAGAGGAAAGGAAGGAAAACAGAATCAGAAAGCAGATGAGGAGATTGTGGTGGGATCATTTGATGAATCAAGGCATGGAGCTGCTTGACTACAGATGTCTATCACAGAGCAATGAAGCAACATCTAAGTGATGCAACCTTTGGAGAGTGTCTTCTGTGACGCAACTGAACAGACTTGGTCAGATTGTTTTATTTCACTGGGGCTTTCTTTTCAGCTGTCAGTAATAATTATACAGTTAAAATAAAAAATAGATTAAGTATTATGAGCAGAACTTAGTATTCACTAATTTTGATAAATTGTAGTCAACAGAGACTAAATTCTTGACTAACTTTTCAGATTATATGTCCTAAATTCTAAGACTTCTTTTGGATGCCTTGTCATAGAGGCAAAGCACGGTCGTTTAGGGAATTGTGGCTGTTGAGTAACAGTAAAAGAGAATCAAGCTGCTTCCGTCAGCTATATCAGCCTGTCTAAATTTCATCATGCCGCCTTGCCTGAAAAAGCCTGAGCACATGGATCCCTATCCCATGGCACAGTTGTCAGCTGGAGAAAGCACAAGAGACAGAACTATTTCCAAATGCTCTATATGAATCCATCTGTCTGACCGATAAGAAAAATACCAGGTTCTGGGTATTTGGTTCAGCAAGCACTCATCAGTAGGGAATGAAGATCTCACATTAGCTCCAGAAGCAGGGCTTTAGGTGTTCTGCAGCTCATCAACAGCTGTGCAACCTCGTGCACCCAAAGACTGTGTTTGTGGTGCCATTGGTAATAGCCCATGATGGTGTGACACACAAATCCTGCAACGCTGCCCTTCCACTCTGCCCATTAATTGTATACTGACCTCCTGTACGGGTGACTCCGTTGGAAAGATGCCATATGACCCTGAGTGCCTTATATAACTTACATAGTAGAAGGCCTTTTTTCTTCAGAAGCTGTATTCACTTTGTAGGTTTTTAGAATCATGTTATAAACTTAGAAGGAGAGAGAGGTCAAAACCCTAAACCTCAGAATCAAAAATAGCAGATAAAAGATGCTCTGCTTCTGGAGCTACAATTTCAATGCCTTCTATTCAACTTCTGTGCATTTTAATTATGCCTGTGACTTCTCCTTCCAACGTTGCCACTTTTAGAGGCTGCAGTCTGCAGCACTTGCCAAAAGGAAGACTGTAAGTTGAAGCCTTCCATGTGCTGGAGTCAGTAAAGGAGGAAGCACACATCAGCAAGTAAAAGGGCAAAAAGCGTGTCTTAGCTGGGCATTGAAAGCAAATGCTATTTCTCAAATAAATTCAAGGAAAAATAGATTCTTACAGGCTCCTACCATTAGATGGTACGATAACTTTAAAATGATGGTATGGTTATGAACCACACGTTTCTTTCCCTCTGCATCCTTACCCTAAAGAAGGCACCCCTAGAACTGGGGAGAATCCGAACATGTTCTTACCATCTCTGGTGTGCTGTAACTTATCTGGTAAACATAGGTCATTTTATAGATTTATCCTAGAGGACTTCTTCTTTTGGAGAGTAACTGACAAATCAGATCTCTGCGAGTGCTTAATGTTGTGAATGGCATTGCAAACACAAACCTTTGTTACAGGAAAGATGAAGCACACTTAAACCTGATTACCCTCTTTAAAAAAGCAAGCTGTCTGTCTAGAGATAAATCCAACTACTCATTAGAGATGGGCTGGTCTGCAGACATCTGCACACAGACAAAAGCTCTGCCTCCTTTGAGTCGTGCCCAGCCTACAGTGCCACATTGGCCTCCTCCTTCTTAATGCAGGTTGAAATATGCCTGGAGTATGTAGCCACATAGTCAAGATGCAGAGGAGAGTCAGACAATAGCTCCAACAATAAAACACATCACCCGGCAGTAATTAAGCTGTATTCATGCTGTGAGGAAATATTTTGACTGGTGCCTTGATCTCTCAGGTAGACATCGGGGCTTCTTACCAGCAAACCATTGGATCCATGGACTGTGACACAGCGGGAGAAGGTATGGTGGATGGAGGCATCCTTCACGTACGTCGGAGGGTTGTAGCCTCCTTTCTCATCCACATCTCCAGCCATATGGAAATGAATTGGGTAATGTCCCATTGTCTGCTGGCCCATATATTTCAGTTCTAGACCTTCAATGTGGGTAGCCTTAAAATTGAGACCAATCTGGAGAAAAACAGAACATCAGTCAAGATATATAAAAAACTGTAGAGGGCAAGACGGAGAGGGATAGGGAAGGTTGTACGGTATCTGCTAGAGAGATTTACTGTGTGGAAGGGAGTGTATGGCTACAGAGTGAGGGAAGGAGGGTCAGGGTGGCTAAGGGGACTATAGCTTGATCCCACCACTGCTGCCATGGCTACATTTGACTTATTTTAGAAGGAAAACCATATGCATTTAATGTTTTCCGTGAGTTTCAATCAGCTGGGCTCAAATCAAACTCCCTGGGCTGAGCATCACCAGAATCTGGGGAAAACTGAGATCAGGATGTGGAGACTGTATCTTGGATGGGTTGAGCACCAGCCTGGCTGGCTCAGCAACATCTGCAGAGGTGTGAAGGTGCACTTCAAAGCCAAGGGACAGGCAGCAGCAGCAGGGTGGATCTGCTGCACTGTGGGGAGAGGCTGTTTGCTCAGCCGCTGACACAAGGGATTTTTCTCTTTCTGCATCCTGGCTTCCTGGTATGTGAAGGTGTGGCTGGGAGGAGTAAAGTGCAAGGAGAGGGTTCCAGCCCTACCTTGATGTGTCCCCCGAAGGTGTCGAAATCAAAGAAGGAGCATAACTTGTTGCCGTACTCATAGCACCGTCCCTCCATCTCACCCATCACCACGACATTGCGGCTCAACAGCCCCACTTCTGCCCGCATGTCGACGCCATCAACGACTTCACCAACGTGGAGGTATTTTGCTTTCCCTAAAGGAACAAGATCCAGTTTCAGGGTTACTCTGCCAACACTGCTGTTTTCCCCTTGTGCTTCCTGTGGTGGGGTTAGCGTGATAATGAAAGGAGTAATTGAGTCAGCAAAAACTGTTGGCCGACTCCTCAAAGAAGGGAAGGCTGGAGCACAGGTGTTGCCCAAGGTCGTGCTGAGATATTTGCAATAGAGGAAGTGGAATTTTTGGTCTTAAGTTGCTTCATTTAGCCAGGGAGTTAAACCAACAGTCTGCCAGATAAAACACATTTCCTACCTTGCAAAAGGATCACTCGAGACCTTTTCACTTTGGATTACAATCACCTGGGTACGAATGCCCAACACAAAGAAAATTGATGATGTAGCTACTGAAAAATCTAAATCACCAAGGTTAGCTCAGCACTTCATACAGCGAGACACGGGGAGCTGCTCAGATCCCACAGCACTAATCATGGGCGAGCATCGGTCTGATCCTGCACACGCCATGGCTGTTAATCTAAGCAAGGAGAGGGCTGGGCAGAAGGCCTTGTGGAAATTGTGAGTTAGGACAATTGCAACCCCTCATCCAGCTTGTGGGCTAGAAATCTCCTGCTGCCTGCCCTCCCAGACCTCTCAATTTTAGATCCACCTACATATCTCCAACTTGCTCTCAACACTTCCCTCTGCCCTGGTGTCGTCCGAGTCAATGGGATCTTCCATCTACCCCATGCCACATGTTCCTTTGCCAAGCCAGGTTGCTCACAACCTCTTACACACACACACTTGGCTCAATGGAGAGGTTAAAAACACAGAAAGCTTTCCCTGGCCTGACCAGAAAGGGGTAAAGTCCAGGCAGTGTGGATGTCTAGAAAGCAAAATAATCTCTCTGCTGTAATTTCATTGAAACATATTCATATTCCCTCCTTCCTTCTGCAGCTTTCTGCAGTGAATGCAGTTGGGAAAAGGTTCATCTTACTGACTACATTCTGTATTATTCCAGTAAAAATAAGTAATAAACCCTTTAAGTAAACACTGAACTTTAAGGAATGCTACACGTGCACGTATTTAACTTCAACGGAACCATTCAAAAGAGTAATTAGAAACAAATGGCGAGCCTGAAGCCTGGCTATCGCTGCAAAGCACTTTATGCCTAAGCAGAGGTGCCAAGTCAAGGGGAGGATTTTGAACACTGAAAGTCTTGGTTTTAACCAAAACATGATGCTTTGACTTTATAACAAAGCTAAAAAAACACCATTCACTCCCTCTTTTTCCTGGAGCTGGGAGCAGTGTAGTTTGATGGCAATACTGGGATTTGGGAAGGGTGAGCGCTCTGCCTTGCTCCCCTGCTCAACTGCTGTTTTGAGGGATGGGGGTCACACTGACACATGGGCCCTCCACCTTAGCACCCTCACCTTAAAAAAATGTAATTGTGAAAACACACTCCCCGTTAACTGGAGGAGTGGGGATGGCAGGACAGATGGACGCTGTTACCCAGGGCTGCAGTGGGAAGATGAGGCTCCTCTGAGCTCTGTGCTCAGCCCCAGAAACGAGAGGCTGCAAGGTTTGCACCTCACCCATGTTTGCAATTGCCTCCCTAGAAAGACCCTGGGCTTCCTTGTGTTGTTGCCCTGAAGCCAGCAAGTCTCATCAGGTGTGTGGCCAAAACCAGACTCAGCCCATCCAAAAAGCAGCTTTGCTTCCCTTATTCACATACATTAAAAATGCCGCTGCAGTGTGTCCTTCACACGAGGATGCTCTGGGCTGGATCCTTGAGGGAGTCTGCTAAGGAGCACAGCCTCTTATTACGAAATGGTTTTTAAGCTGTTATTTTTCACTTTCCCCCAGAGATGACCTTTCCTTGATTTACTGAAATGCAGGAAGAAGTGCAGATAATCATAAGAACATCCTATTTCAAGCCACATCTCCAGGATTTGTAGCAGTGAAATTAGATAGGCAGTTTTGTTATTCATGTGCTGAGCTCTAGAATAATAAATGTCATGCTTGCATGTATTTAATTTAATTTAACACCAGTCCAGACATGCAAAATAGTGTAAGCACTGAGAGGAATGTTAAATACGGACTAACCAGTTTCTAAATATAACTTCTTGGGTGCATGTTTTTCACTTTGTGCTTTTGCTGACTTGACTTGTTTGGAGATAAAAGGAGAGATGGAAAGCAATTCCCTTCCAATGTAAAAGTGGATTTTGAATAATAGCTCCTTTAACAGAGTTTTGAAAAAACAAACCTCTCCTCAAGGCAGACAGAAATTCAAGCTCCCCATGGCAATGGGAGCCTGTGCTCCTGAAACAGCTTTCAGGAGACTGACCCTGGCATAGGAGCCCTCAGGTGCTGTAAATGCCTGATGGAAACCAGCACCGGGCACTTCCCATGGGGTCGGGAGCACCACAATGTGCATTTATAGACGGGTGGCACTTCCAGGGAGCTGCTGGGGCATGTTCAGTGATGGGCATGAAAAAAAACATTAAAAGAGGTTGCTCTGTGATGAATTCAGGGAGTTCACATGGAGATGGGAGTGTCTCGCTTGACAGAGTTGCAAATTTGAAGTTAGGCTGCTCCTTGCAGCCCGCATGTGGCATCTTCCCAGGGAGCAGCCGTGATACCCGAGACCCTGGGCACTGACCACGGGCAAACCCAAGCCAGTGTTTTGCGAACAGGCACTGAAGTTGTTTGATACTAAGAAAGGCAACAGTGTGCTTTGAACATGGGAGGAATGTGCCGGCTGCTCCAGCACCAAAGCTGGTGCCTGCGATTGCCCAGCCGCCAACAAAGCCAGGGCTCAGTGATTCACCATCTCCTCCTTTGGGCTCAGTCTCGCTGCATCGCCTACAGACAGATATTGCCTCGCCACCAAGCCAGGCTTGTGCCATGTTATCATCTAAACCAAACAAAGCCTTGCAGTGACACGGATTACATCTTCCCACTACCAGCCTGTGTGACGGGCTAGGAAAAACCGCCCTGGGTTTGCTGCTCTATTTGTCATAGCAGTGCCTCCAGTTACTCCAAAATGTACATTCACAGGGAACAACTTCTAATGTGTGGGCTTGCCTGGTAGAAGTCTTGAGTCAGCAAAATATGAGCACATTTCCATGCTTATTACTCAAGACAGTGACTACTAAAGTCACCAGTTGTTGCTAAGAACAAGGTAATTATTAAAAGAAAGTATGCATTAAGATAAACATAGATGATCCTCTAATCAAGGGCATGCTTATGTCAACATAGCAATTCAAAGCAGCGTCTCTCCAAACTGTACAAACTCCAGGAAAACCTGCCATACTTGAACCTACCCATAAAACCGGAGTCTCAGGCCTTATCAAACCTAGGAAGGGTGGAGTTTTAAAACTATTTCAGCTGCTACAGATGTGGAAGAGTGCTCAGCTCTGGCGAGGTACACAGATGTCTCTGAAAACCCTCCCAGGTACACTCATGCATTCCTAAATGCCTTGGATCTAAACGACACAAACTGCTAAATCTCCCTTTCAGAAGTGAAACAGCCACTTGAAGGTCTGGGTTTGTGAAGATAAAGTGGAGCTAAGATGCTCCTGTTTTAGTTGTTTTTTCTCTAAAGGGTCTTTTGTTCTCCTTTGTGCTCTCTAAAGCTAAGACCTTCACTCTCATGGTCTTTTAATGTTTCCTAAACAAAAGTTTTTAAAGGAAATGCTAAACACAAACTTGTCTGTTCAAGCCACATCATCCAGTGATAGTGAATCCTTCAGGGCATCTTTAAAATCAGGGCACATTGCAGATGCCAGCCCAGACCTCTGTCAGATTTAGCATTTTTGCCGAACACTTGGTATCACTGGTGGTAATGCCCCTATTGCTTATATGTAATAACCAACAAATGTTCACACAAGCATCCTGTCAAATCCTAATTGTTCTGAATTATCTCAATGGGGTTTGCTATTACATCCCTACGACACAAGACTGTAATGCAAGGCGGAATGGTTTGGGTGAGCTGACCAGTTTCTTGAGTGATGTAGTACAACCACATGTCTTAAAGAATAGATATTCCTTGAATTCATAACTTTTATGAGGAAAATTAAGTTTCCAGTAGAAAGACATACAGCAGAAATTACGAAACTTCATAAGGAGTTCAGAGCCAACTAAGCCTTTCTTGGGACAGTTTTCTGCTGGGAAACTCATCCTATTACAGCCCTTCAACCCTTTCCTCCTTCAAGATCCTGCACGGTGTCCCGCAACGGTCAGAAATACACCCTCTGTTGTAGGAGTGTGAAGAGCCTTGAGTTCATGTGGGTATTACTAGGTGTACGCTTAAATGCCGTGTTGGATCAAAGCCTCGGTGGCTCTTTGGTTTCAAGGCTGAAATGAGTGGCTCTTACTGCGGCAGACAGGTGCGACAGGAGGAAGATCATGCAGGTCTGGTGGACAAACAGATCAAATCCTTACTTACATCAGGCCCAAAATCAACCCTTCTGAACTGTTATGTAAACTTGAATATGCTTCTGTCAACTCTGCTTCTAGGCAACGCCCAGCAGTAGAAGAGCTCTGTAAGACTGTTAGAAAGGGCCGTTTCCTGACATTTCCTGCCCAGCCCTCAAGCACCAGGGTTGCCTTAAAAAAGAGCTTCTGGCAAGTTCCAGCCAAAATGATGCCAACTTCTAAACAGAGCCTCTTAAATCTCTAAAAGAATCTGAATTTTGATAGTGGAGTAACTTCTCCCATCCTTACAGCACAAGATGAATACTAACACAGGCTGCGGAGTTGCTAGACAACTATGTATTTACATTTTTAATTTGAAGTTCTCTGCATGAATGAGATCACAGTAAATTCCGTATCTCTATAGTATTTGCAACCCAATAAGCAGGATTTAAGATATGTGTTCCTGTAATCAGAGATTCACCATTATGTGGGATAATTGGAGTAATTATGCCAGGCACACATAGTTTTTTCTTGCTTTCTCAAGAGCATATAGAGCACAAAAGAGCATTTCATCATTTTTGTTCCGTGGTGAAACTTATCAGCATTAGTAGTAACTTCATACAGAGCAACCAAGATGCAGATAAGACTTGTTTCCCAGGGAAACTAGACAAAATACTTGATCTTTCCTACTATCCAATTCTATCATAACACCACAACCCTTCCTTCCTTCCTTCCTTCCTCCTCCCTCCCTCTGCCCTGTACTGTCGTCCCTCGCCAAACCTTGTGAAGTTGAAAGATCAAACAGTTTTAATCTGTTCCCACAGAGAAAATAATCTAGGCACAAAAATGACAAGAAAAAAAATTAAACAAAAGAGGATAGTGGAGAAAAAAGTTCCATTTAAGTGAGCGACAATTTGACCAGGAGCAGGACCTGCAGAGCTGAGTCCTCATGCAAACCATAAGCTGCTTTGAAAAGACCAGTCTCTAGTCAAACCATTTCTAGCAAGTAAAGAAAGTAGGAGTTTTCATCAGGAAGTATCAAATATAAATAGGACATGAGCTAACTAATGAGTTTGACTTATTTGGCACAATGCGCTAAACCATATCTATTCAAATATTATTAAACGATGAAAGCATCAATTATAATTAAACCTTGGTATGCCAAGTGGCTGCCCCACCAAATTGTCTGTCCACAAAGCAGAGGTTTTCTCCCTTTTTTTAAACAAAGAGACTATTAAGTAGTTCAGACCTGACATTTAGGTTTCGTTTAAAAAAAAAAAAATGGAAAGGAAAAAAATAAAGACTAAAAGGGAAACAAACCATCACGGGTAGGAATGGTTTTATCATTTGTCTTTCAAAGGGCAGACTTTTGGAGTTCTCAGCTGCTAAACTAAACCTCTTAGGAAAATTAAGCCATTCCACTTATTACAAACGACATCCCTCTGAGACCCCATATATCTGTGTGGAAGTCTTTTCTTGGAAGCAGCAAAGCAATCTTGCATATCTCACACAGCAAAAGGAAGGAAGATATTTATGATTAATGTCTTCTGCACACAATTAAGAGCCTAATGTGGCCACACAAGCATAGTGGGGCTGTTCACCTGTGCTAAGGCTAGAGGCCAGCCCTTTGCTTGCCAGCTCTTTTTATGTGCCTGCTCTCTGTCGGCCATTCTCCCTTCACACAATATTTGGCGAACCACTGGGACAAATAAAGCCCTATTTAACAGAAGGCTCACGGGTAATTAATCGAATCCCAATAAGCTTCATCAAAGTCAGTGCCTGATCATGGGTCAGTGGATTCATATACTCACGGCCACGCTAAGACAGGTTTCAGTGCAAGCCAAGATCTCAGCATGGTGGTGTTTGCCTCCTCCAGCGATGAGCACACCTCAAAACCAACCGCTGCGGTACTGCTGCCCTCCTGGCAGGGCAGGGAGAGTGCAGGCAGAGCTGTGCAGGCTGCAGGCAGCTGCAGGCATGGTGGAAGGGAGGAGGCATGGAGAGCACCCACCCCCGGCTCATTAGTGGTCCTTATTCTGGCTAATGTCACGTCATGGCACAGGGCAACGGATGAAGTTACACCATAGTCGGGAATAGAGAAGCTCAGGGACCTCCTGGCTCCTAAAGACAGGGGACATCTCAGCCTTCCCCAGGTTTTAGTTCATCTAGACTGAACCTGGAATCAGGCAGATTATTTTATTTTCTAGTGTGAATGTGCTTTTGTTACAAGAAAGTTGGATGTGATTTTTATTACTGGACTAGATTTTGCCTTGATTTATATAATCAGTGAAATCCCATTGACGTCAATGGAGTTGCCTGGATATAAGTATGGGCAGACTTTGGCCCTGGTGCTCATGTCATTTGTGGTAATAAAAAGAATGTCCTAATTCTCCTAAGGAGTAATTGGAGACCAAGAGCACAATTACTTTAACAAGTGTTTCCACTGCTGCTTTACTTAAAATTCGCATGAACTTTTTTGTTGTTTTTAACCCTTTATTAATTTCCTTAAACTAACTTAGTTGTCATTGTTGTAGAAGAGAAATGTAATTACATGAATTTCACTGATACATTAGACTATGGGAAGCCTAAGAGAAAGATTCCTATGTCATCTTTATTTTTACTGATGATCTTCCAAGATCATCTTGATGTGACTTGTATTATACATGTCTGGTACAGTTTTTCCAATAGCTCAAAAGTTGCTCAAGAAAAATATTCAGCTTGGAAATGTGTGTCCTTTGAAAGTACTAGTCACTTTAAGTCATAAGACTATGATACATTCAAACTGTGAATAACATTTTTCTTGGCTTGATGAGCATCTCTCTTCCGGGCCATCCAGCAATGAATGGCTAGAGCTCTGTGGGGAGGCAGTTGCCAAAGGAAGTATATTCGTACCTTCCAGAAGATGTTGCATCAGAGATAGTGGTGAAGTAGTTCATTTCACGGAGCTGAGAAAACTCCCTGGTGCACTGGATGTTCCAAGTGCTCTCATGGTTTCTCAGAAAGATCTTACTGTAAATGCAGACAAAACCTCTGCCTAGAGCAATTGCCAGTGTGTAAGCAAAAGATAATATAACATGCATGTTTTACCACCAGGCAGATCCCGCCTTTGAAATACAGCCTCAGCTGTTATATACTTCTATATTGTAAAATAACTTTTGCTTTTGTAAAGTATAGCAAATAAAAGTTCTTCATTTATTCACAGAAAAGGCAGTTCATGTGGTATTTCCATGGTCTGCTTATCAATGTGCCACAACCTAGTTCTAGAAGGAAAAGACCACTTCACTGACTCAAGTGGAGATGCAGGTCTCTCACTCGGGATTTCACAACAGTGAAATGCCCATATCGGTAATCGTCTGTGCTCCACCACGGTTATGATACTTAATTAGTCTTAGTATCTGAAGGCCACTTTACCATCACTGTACTACAGTGTCTTTTCATCAAAAGCCATTTGTTCTGGATTTGAACTAGTCAGCTTCAAGAGAAAAATACTGTGGCTCTGCAAAGGGTCCAGGTCCTCCTGCCCAGACTAACTTAGGCAGTGCTCCACCAACTTCTGCTCCCCCAGTCCTGTGGCTCAGCACAGCTTGCTGGCCACGTGGTGCCAGAAATGTTTGGTTAATACATCACCTCTAATCAATGCCGTCTAGAGACATAGTTAAACAGTAGCTTCAGTAGTACAAAACAATATTTCTAAAATGTGAGATTACAGATCTTGTTAAATGCAACTTTCTTGGGAAAATAGCCAGCTGCAGATGACTTCATAGCCTCACAGTCCCTCCCGCTCTGCTCCTGCCCTAGCTCACTCTTCACATCAGCTGGGCTCGTCTCCTGCTTTCTAGGAAGTGACACATTTTCAAATACAGTTATGCAAAACTGAACATTTCAAATACATGACCTGTATTTGTCTCTCTTAAATAAATACATCCATTCACTAGTGTGCTTGGGGACAAAAAACTGGAGTCAGCTATGAACAAGGAAGGCAGAAAGGAACCAGAATCAGGTTAGATGGCTTTCAAGCATGAGAGGCATATGTTTTACAAAAGCATGTAAAACCTATCTACCAAATTCAGGTGTCTTGCAAACCTTTGCAATCCTTAAGGGAGTTATCTCAGTGCAAATGACAGAATTTGCGAACTGCAACACCAGCATGACCAGACGAAGCACCTTACCTGCTACCTTGACCTGGGTGGGTCTGCAGGTTCTGCACAGCAGGACTTGGAACTCCTCCGCCTGGTACATGGAGTAGTCAGTGCTTGCGACCACAAGCCTGTCTCCGGGTTTCCATGAGCTCACGTCATCCACCAGGTTCAGGATCGTGCTGTTCACATTGGTGTCAATGGTTACCGTAAGCTTTGGTTTCACTGAGAAGTCAAAATGGAAGGGTGGAGAATTCAGTTAACCTTATCAGAAAACGCTTGCTCTTTTTTTTTTTTTTTTTTTTTCCTTTTCCTGGAACATCACCAAAAATGATGATCTCCTCATGCAACAAAAAATAGTTAACTCTTCCAAACACCCTTTTTACTCTCTTTGGCTTGGAAAACAAACAAACAAAAAAGTGTTTTCCTTTAGTTGCAGGCAGGTGGATTTTCCACTGACCCCAGGACTAAGTTTAAAAGCAGCTCTTAGTGGCTCATTTTCACCACACCCACTTAGCAGCAGCACTTGTGGGTGCTGGGCACTGTTATTTACAGCAGCCAAGTGGTCTTTAGCGTAATGACTGCTTTTTCCAGCAAAACAACTGTCTTCCACCCTTCTTTTCCCGCCAGCTGAGCGGGGAAGAATCCTAATGACCTGTCTAATGACCAGGTTAGGGACAGCAGTGTTGGAATTAAAAACTACAAAATAAAGCGTTACTTTCAAAACCTGTTGTCTTTGCACGCTCTGGTTGACTAATCCTATCTCATCCCAAAATGCTTTAGTAAAAGACAAGATGTTTACAGGAAGGGACTTGCCAAGTATTTGCCATGGTCTCGCTGGGTTTTGGAGGCACCACCCTGTTGCCTCTGTTAACGCTCAGGAATTTTTCCTGAGATAAATCTTCAGCCTTTTTATCTGCGTTCATGTCAGTAGCCCAGCCAACGTTTCAGCCTGGGGAATTACTCAAGTTGTTCTTACACCTAACAAGAGTCAGTCATCGGAAGATGGTATTTCTGCTTTTCCATGATCTGGCTCTCAAACACGGGGCACATACCGGATCTGCCACACAGGAACCGTACTCGGTAGTTCTGGCAGCCCTCGCCCGTCTGGTCCTTGCCACGGCACAGAAACCTGTAATCGTGGCCATTCTTGTAGAAAACCTCAGTTGTTAAATTATCTCCATCAAGCGTCATTGCCTGGAATGAGAATAGAAATACAAAACAGGTGACACCTTGAATGAAGGTATTTCACCAAAACATTGCCGCCATCAGAAGAGGCTTTTGCTTGGTTTTGGGTGATGCACAACAGTTGTATAACAAAACATCGCTGTGTGTGCTATCCAGCTGGCACTCCAGCTGGTGCTCAGACACAGCTATTTTATCCTCAAGCTGCACAGACTGTTGCTAGGTGCATGCCTCTCTCCTCTATCTATATTAAGACCATGTGCTTTTTTGGGAGGAGTATTCTGACCTTCACTAACATCTGCCTTGGTGCACTAGATTTTCTCCTGTCGTTGCTTTGAGGACAGATGAAAACACTAAACACAGATGCTTGCACCCAAATGAACTCATGGTTCCAAACCTCTTCACTGCCCTCATTTAATTGCTTGTGGGTGGACTATGTCTGAACCTCGCAGAAGAAAGAGGTGGGGGTCTTATTTCTTCTTTGCATGGATCAGTCTCCCTAAGAAAAAAAAACAAAGTGGCTCCAGTACCCATTGCTCCAAAAGGAACAAGAAGAGGTGACCTTTTCTCACACACAGGTACCGGCTTGTAGACCTGCCTTGAGCAAACAGGCTGTATTGTAGCAGTGTGATACGTGGCCTCTCCTGTGTTCCTGCTGGGGCCATGTCACCCCTCAGGGTGATGTTAAATTTCACAGTCTGGCTCTATAGCTTGCAATTCTCTTGACCTTTTCACAAAAATGTGATGCATTGCATTGGGCAATCCAAATATCACGTGCATTTTAACAAGGCACCAGGAGATAAGCCATCTTTCAATGAAGGGTCTGATCCTGACTCTCTCACTCACGCAGACCTTCCTCGTTAATGCAGACGCCCCGCTGCCATGTATAGGATTAACACCAGCAGCTGAAGGAATGTGCCTCTGGCTGTGCCGCACTTCTGTTATTATCATCATACCTTCAATTTTCCTGTATGCAGCATAGCCAGAGCAGGCCAGCTGCTATAAATCAGTGTGACTTTATGAAAGCAATGAGCAACACCAGATTACACTACCTAAGGATTTGCCCTAAGATCTGCAGGATAAACTGAAAAATGTTGTCTCACTTTTAATATACATGGGGGAAAAAAAAGTAGTTGTCATTTAACAGAAGAGAAAAAAAAAAAAGTTTGTGTCTCGAACGGAAGAATCTCTTTCTTGTTTCTTTTCTAACACGCATGCTAGAAAGGGCTGTATCATAACAAACATCTGATCCCTGTTTTGAAATAAGTTGTCACTTCTAATATATGTATATGGAAGCAGAAATGAATGTGGATTTGCTAAGACCTAGCAGAAAATTATAGGGTAGTTTTTTCCTTTCTGTTCGAGAGGAGATTCTTTATAAAATCTAGCCCTGGAAACTTTCACTCATACTGTCAGCATTCCCATTGACTGCAATAGCCACATTCTTGTGAGTAAGGACAACTTCACTGGTTCCGAGTATGCAGGAAGCTCAAGTTCAGCTTCCCACAGACATGAAGTATTTTATTATCTTTTGCTGGGCAATGCTTCTGCTATGGTGTTTTACCAGGTAGACATATAAAGTATACGGTGAGGATATGCAAAAAAAAGGCTTGGTTTTTGCTTTTTGTTGTTGTTGTTATTGAAGAGGCTTTTGCAGTGACAGAACAGGTATATGATTTCTCCTCAGCATGCTGGCCCAATGGCATAATTATACTGTTTAGCCCCAAACAGAATTCAAATTTATTTCCATAGAGAAAAAAAAAATTGACTCCAAGAAATGCCTGCAAGCTCACCAATATTTTTTGCAAACTACTACAGCTGGTCACTTTACCATCTCATTACATTTTGCAATTAATTTTTTAGGTAGGGTCCATTCCAGGACCATTTAAAAATCTTAAAATTTTAATGTGTTTTTTCCTTTTAATCTTCCAGCAGGGAACCACATATTTCATGATAGCATCTGTGCTGTCCATGACCCATCTGTACTCCTTTTCGTGCCAGAAGCCAGAATTTACTGAAAGGAGCTCAATTCTATAAACTTTTGTCTCAGAATCATACAAGACTGAATACCAGATCTTGTCGGTTGTGTATTAGAGCAGTAAAATAATCAATGTCTTCTATCTAAAAACAAAAGATTAGTGACAAGCACAATTATTTTGGTGTTCAGTGTCAGCCCAAAGAGGACTTGCCCCTCTGAAGCAAGTGGTAAGCTTGCCTACCTGGATGTCGATGGGTTGCCTACAGATTTTATCAGGATGAGCAGCTTTGAAGTCAGAAAGCTTCTCCATGTCCTTCGATCTTGCTTTATCCGGCTTCTGAAACCAGTCTGTCCATTCTACATCTGGACACAAGTACAAACAAGAAAAGTCATTTAAAAGTCAAGCTTAATGAATGCAGCAAAAGTGCATGAAGCACAATATGATCTCAGATATCATTCACAAGTTTCTTCACTGATGATCTGATTCCTGCCTCTTCCTACCAGTCTGTCAGCTGCTTTTAATGA
The DNA here is from genome assembly GCF_000699245.1 of Pterocles gutturalis. Lineage (NCBI taxonomy): Eukaryota > Metazoa > Chordata > Aves > Pterocliformes > Pteroclidae > Pterocles > Pterocles gutturalis. Next base: position 66,054 of record NW_010133115.1, on the reverse strand, counting down.
TGCTGTGAAGGGTAACCAGCCCAGGGAGAGCAGACTTACTAGAAGGTACATAATTGGAGTATGAGGTATGAGCATTATTAATAGGTATAAATTTTGGATCTATGTCTTCCTTAGCTGCCTTTCCTGATCTCCAGATGAAGTTACTACCAGTTACTGCATGTTGCCTGAAACACGCCTGAAACATGGACATGATGATGACACAGTCAAAAGAAGTCAGAGGTGGTGCGTGATCTCTTAGATCGTAAGAGATGGAATTTCATACCCAGTGCAGTAAAGGAAAAAGGATCCCAGTTATTCAGAGAGTCCTGGAGACAACTGGGGAAGGAATCTGTGCATGTTCTTTACTTGAGTTAGCAGCAACATAAATAGTAGCTAGAGAGTCCACTCTTCCCAGATGGAAGTGTATTGTAATAAAAAGGATGATTCACCCTATTTTTCAACTGTCTACCACTGAGTTAAATGGCACACAGACTTCTTACCTTGAACCCACTCACTAGTTGAAGAGACGTTAAAAAGTTCTCCGTTCTCAGCTTTGAATAGTTTGAATACTTTGGCTACAGCTGACCCTTTGTGACCTGTAAAAAAACAAACATGGGTAAAATAGTTGAATGCAATCAATAAAAGTCAGAACTGAAAAGCTAATGATCCATGTATGTGTTTGCGTATTTTAGCTACATTATCCAGAATTATCCCTGCACAGTTTCCAGAAAAATTTACTGATCTTGGAATGAGGTTTCACTTTTAGAACTCTTTGGACCATCAGGAGGAAGAATCTTCAAAAATCGAGAGGATAAAAAAGCATTATTTGTAATATATTGCTATTTTTATATGATGTTGCAGCAAGCCATGTTGTTAGCTGCTCTTGAAAATGTCATGAGAAGACACAGTAAGCCTCAAAAGTCTTCAGCTTGCAAGAAAATGGTTTGCAGGAGTATTTGAGGCTGCCAGTGCAGGACACACTGATGAAATTTTCAGCTGGTGTGAACTGCGTTTGTTCCATAGCTTTGTGTCTATGAGAGGCAGAGTCCAAGTTCAAGAGAGTTACATGGTTTTACACCAACGCAGGATTTCACCTTTTATCTCAGGGTTTGGATAACCTAGGTTATACCCCAACTCAGCTGCTTCAGCAGCATTAATGGAAGAAGCAATATATACAGCGAGCATTCAATTAAATATGTCTAGCCATCAATTGCTCACAGCTTCAATGTAATGAAGTGTCAAGTGAAAACACCATTGACCAAATTAATCCAGCCATAACTCCAATAATTTCCGGAGATAATGTCAAGCCAGCGTTTTGTGCATGAATTACCCTGATATTCAATGTGGTCTTCAACAGAAGAGGCGGGATTTCCTTTAACGGTAATAAAACTCCACGGGTGCCTGAAAAATGAAAATGAAAAATGATAAAGTTATGTCATGTATGAGATGCCTATTTTTTATACTACAATGTTCTTGCATTTCTCAGGGGCGCCACATTCAAGACTGTCTGATTAATGTGACAGGCAGCTTGGTTAAAATTAAAAATATCTTAACACTGTATTTCCCTAGTAAATATATCAAAAGAGAAGGAAGCTCAAAGACAAATCCCTCCTATAACAGGGGTTTTCTCTTTTCAATGAGTGTTTAAAGAGGCTTGTGTGTGATAGACCCACAGGACACTGGCAACTCTTTGAGGAGCCCAAAAATTTTCTTTTGTGTGTGTGTGTGCGTGCATGCACACTAAAGAATATGAAAAGAAGCCACTTCTGCTTAAATAAATTTATCTCATGCTGCAACCTTGTACATCACAATTGCCTTTGGAGTGACCCATGAGAATTTCTAATAGACAGACTGGGTGGCAAAGGTCAATAAAAAATACCTAGATAGCATCTGGATATCTATTTTCTTTATTTTGGACATTGAACAGGGATAAAGGTTTATGAATCTGAATTGTCTGTTCAGATCTGATCCTATATGAGAAGTAAGTTCATTACTGCCTGACGGTTAGTAGTTGAGTGGGTTCGATAGCTATCAGCAACACTGGAGAATGACCCCATGGATGAGTAAGCAGTGGAGACAGAGACTGAAGTGCCTCCCAACCTCAGACGTGAACCCAATTAGCGGGGGTCAGGAGGGAGTTTTATTTTCAAAATAGAAGTTCAGGCATATTTGCTGTTAATGGCTAACAGAATAAAAAATATGGTTTTAGGGTGGTGGGGAGGCTGTCACCCCTACCCTGAACTTAGCAAACAGTCCCACAGATTGAATCATGTCTCTGGAGGTATAAATACTCAGTGATTTCAATTGCATCAAGAGTCACCCTTGAGTCTTGCAGGTCACCTCACATTTACCATTTGCTGGTATAAGTGAAGTGATAAACCGCTAGGGGACTACAGAAAAAAACACACACAGACATTGACAGATAGCCACTAAAACACACACAAATCCCACAGGCATGAGCTGGGCTTTGCTGGGATTCACAGCCCTGGGCTTTGGGGCAGCAGGGGCAGGCTGAGGGTGAGCACTGGTGCACCCCATGCCGTGCTGAGAGCCCATGCACGCACCAGACACGGCTCCTCGAGGGGAGGTAGTCCCCATGGCGTGTCCCCAGCCCAGGCACGGGGCAGGCTGATGGGAGCTGCCAGCACCAGTGCTTCGGGAGCCTGCCAGCCAGCCAGATGCTCCTGCTGGAAAACGTGCCTGTGCGCCAACTGCCCAAGGCACTGCTGGGCTGTGATCTGCATCCAGGGAGAGAAGGGGGATGGGGGCAGGAAGGACACTTTATCACTCAGCAGGCAAGATAGATTTGGTTTTTTGGGTTTATTTTGGGTCATCAAATTCAAAACAAATGACAAAAAAGATGATGGCCCCAGAATAATCTGAAAAATAATCTAAAGAATAAGAAGCTAGCTAGCTCTGCAACTCAAGGTTTGGCCTCATTTCATATGTTAAAATAGTTGTTTCTCCCAGTTACGTTATTGCTAAAAATAGTTTTAAAGTTATTCAACCCTAACACATAAGGACACACGCAATCTGTTTGGGCTATATAAAGTGAAGGGACCAGTAAGTCCAGAGCCAAACCAGTGATATTTGGGTGGGATTCCAAAGAGAACAACTGTGTCACGGAGCTGAAAGGCTTTCTGTCAGGAAAAAAAATGCAGCTCACACTTAAAGAGAAAACTCACTTTTTGAAAAGAAAACAATAGAGGAGGTATGCATGAGTTTCCTTTCATTCCTAAGGCTCTGGACTCAGCAAATAGGCAACTGAAATTGATGTCAGGAGCACTGAAACATTTTTGGATAAATCAGCATTGCTCCTTGGCTCCTCTGCAGCAAGAGGGAGTTGCACAACTTTACAACCTGGCTGAACATGGAACAACTGGAGACAGACAGGAGTTTGTCCATATAACCCCCGCCACCACTCCAGTCAGAAAAACAACCCAGACTACGGCTGAGTAGCCTGAATCAGGTAGCACCTCACAAAATGTGAAATAGAATTTTCCTACGCCAAATTACTGCCTAGGGTCACACCGTGACTGTCTCAGTGATGGTCAGCTCCAGGCATTGGCATGGAGCTGAGGAGTTCTGACCACCAGGATCCTCCAGGACCTGCCAGCCAGCACTGGGTGCTGGGCAGCAAGTGGTTGGAGCATGTACATGGGCGTGATAGAAAGGAAAATCCATCCTCTCTCCTCTGGCAGAGCCTTCCTTTGCCACACAGGTAAAGTCTCATCCTGAACATTTTTTTAAGATCTTCCAAAAAATTTAGAAAAGCCCCTGTCAGGTGTATACATCCTTATTCATACTTATAGATGTGTCTGAAAAGTAAATCAATATTTCTAAATCTTGTCACATTAAAGTGAAGTGGAAGTTCAGTTTGAATGGATCTGACAAAGCCACCCGTCTTCCACTCTGCCATCTGCCTTTGTAAATCTGGTCCCAGCTGCCATCCAGACAGTGGTTTTTTTTTTTGAAAGCTGATGAACTTAAATGCTGAGAACACTCCTAAAAATACAGTCTTTTAAATAATGCACCAAGATGCAGGTATTTTTCCACATTCCACTGTGCTGGTGGGAGACAATATTTACTAACTAATACCACATTACGGTACCCACGATGTCCCTATTATTTATATAAGGAAATACTGTGGTGTTTCAGATAACACTATGGCAAGGATTTGCTTTTTAACTGCAAACAATAACAAAGGTGAAAGTCACACTTCCATGGATTAATTTCTGTGGTATTTCCATTATAAGCATTTATGGGAAAGAGCTGAGAAGTTAGAATTAAAACATCACAGCAGTCTAAAAACACCAAATGCAATTTACTTCTATAAACATATGTGAAACCCATCAATTTCTTCCTGTTGCACAATTGGAAAAAGGAAGTATAATGTTCAAAAATCTTTTTCTATTTCCCTAATTTCAGTCTTGGAAAAGAAACCCAGCAGGTTACTGGGCTTTAATACAGGGTCTGGGTCCCTGAGAGCAAGCCTTGCACTGATGGAGATAGCCTGGTTTTGGAGACTATTTCTGCAGCTTTGGTTGATTCTTTGAAATGCATTATCATGTGCACAGGAGTCCCTGTAATATTTGACACAACCTCTTCATCAACCACCCCAAATCTTACTCCATCTGCATGTGCCCAGCTGACATTTGTCTGTTCCACAGACTGCTGTATTCAACCACTTCTCCTTACAAGTTAGGAGTTTTTTTGTTTTGGGGTTTTTTTTTCTGCAGTGATCCTCTTAGTGCCTCTAATAAAAAAAAGACTACATAAATTCAGACAAACACAAAAAATATAATGGTTACAGTTGTATAAATAGCAAATATTCTCCACAGTGTGTGTGCCAACACAGACACTGTATTGGTCACAGTCCACAGCATAAATTCATGCTTGCTAAATTTCTGTGCTGAACAAGTCACTGAATGTGTATTGGACAAGCTAAAGAATATGCTGTATGTATGTCTATATGCATTTAGCCAGGGCTACCCGGCTGTTATTCTACCCTCCTTCATGTTCAGCCATTCCAATCCACTGTGTGTGTGTAGATATTCTTAAATCTTTGGGGGATGGCTTGAAAATAAATTGGAATAAGTAACTTGTGGGAACAATATCTTGGAAAAACATCTTTTTCAATGTGAATCATATGCTACTCTTCAATCTACTAATAAAAATACCCAATATAGACACTGAGTACATCTTAAACTATCTAATTAACTGCTAAAACTTCACATTGAGAAGTTTCCCTTTTTTTTTTTTTCTTTTTTTTTTTTTCTTCCATGTGAAAGAACTTTGTGCTTTTGAGAGAGTGGAATTATTTGGACATCTCAGGAGAATAATAAAGCCTCTGTGCTGGGAGAACTGGCAGGACTGGCACATACCTAAACCCAAGGTGGAGGAAATGCTTGCTGCCCAGTTTGGTCATTGCTTTCCTGGCAGAGTCATCCAAGTTTCTAGATCCTTCATCGTTCACTGCAACCGACAGGATCATGCCATTCGCAACTCTGCCCAAATACTGAGCAAGACGTATGCTTTCCTCTTTTGCTCTGTAGGTATCAAACCTAAAGTAATAAAAAAACCCAAAAACATTTACTTCACTGAGCATCACAGCTGAAAAGCAAGTGTTCTGAAGAAATAACTTTTCTGTATTGTTTACCGTAATTATATTATCCCATTGCAAAAGCATTTGTCTAACAGTGTATATAAGGGTTTCTGTTAAGTCAAATTGATTACACTCCAGTTGACAGAATAGCAAGGCAGTAACACTACTCACTCCTTGGTTTTGGAGATAACTTACTGATCTAGAAAGAATTCCATATACATGCAATGACATCCATTTGGACAAGATGCTAAAACATGTGTTTCTGAGCTTGCTGAGATGCTGTCCCCAACCTGTTCCCAAAGATCTTCACATCTAGACAGCTGAAAAGTCACTCACCGATCTGAATGGACAACTGCCCCTGTCTTTGGGTCAATAACGTGGACAATGACACCTCGATGGCCCCAGCTCCTTTCAAAGTAATATCCACCTTCTTCCATGCCACCAGGATGAAGAGTCTTGTTTAAGAAAGTCCAGGACAGCTTCTTCTTTCCATGGATCTCAAGAATGCCGCCCTTACTTACTCCAAGATACTTCCGCCCAAAGTAGGGATCCGGCTGGCTGCCATCATCCGCTCTGCAGGGAGGAAAGGAACCAGTTTTGTGTTTATATCTGACAGTTAAGGAGTCTCTCTCCTTGTTCTGCTATGGCCCAAGGAGAGAAGTGTCATGATTTGCAATGCATTTCTTTTAACTACTCTAAGAATGAGCAACTGCTCGTATTGTACAGAAAATAAATATTTTGAAATAATACTAGCAACTGCTGGAGACCAGCAGCAATCTGGAAGGCAGATTATACATGTTATGTTCTTTATATCCAGGACAGGGGAGGTCTGAAGCCCAGACTGAATGACACATTTGTGTTTTTGAATTCTGGAGGAAGCCAGGACTCTAACCAGGAGCTAGGAGGTCTAGTGGTTGTCAAATATGAGTTTGACATCCTTGAAAAATCTAAGAGGCTCTGTAGCAATCTGCAAGACACAAATGTATTATCTTTTGACTCACCACTTTCATGCAGAAAGAAAGGATTGTTAAGGAGGAGAAATTTCCAAATAAAAGAACTCACTGGGCTTTAAGGCTATTCTGGAAAATCAGCCTGAGTGGTGGCAAGGTACATGCTGATTTTCTGGCATGCCCAAATACCCTGGTGTTCATCTCCCAGTAGTATTTGAAAGAAGAACCAAAACTGCATCCGTTTTTTAAAGGGCATTTAAATTGTTTAAGAAGCTACTGAACTTTCCCCAGAGCACTGATAAGTGTATCTGAGAAAATGTCATTTTAAGGGACATTTTTCGTTCCTGTTGTGGAAGAGAGATCGCAGAAAGTTCTAAGATAATATTTTATCATGCATACATACCGCCCATATAAGATGATAACCACATTGCCTTGGTAAGGGCACGTCTCACTGCCGATATGTAACTCTCCATCATTTTCAATGAGTATATGTCTAGTACGCAAGATGATTGGCTGCACATCGTCTTTAATGACCAGCTTTCCTAAGTAGACAAGGTTATGACAGTTTCTTTAACACACAGCAGCTCATCAGAGGTCATGATACCATTGTGCTAAACCCAGTGCTGGGCTCTCATCTCAACTTTTGAAAAATTCTGCTCATCCTCCCCAAAACAGCTCTCAATACAAATCCTAAAGACATTACATGTTTTTTATTCACTTCAGTACTTGAAGAATGCAATTAAGATTTGTGTGGAAGGAGACTTATTCAAAACAGGCAGAGTTAAGATGAAAAAAAGCTATTCACACAAGCAGCCACCAGCAACACTAGGACTCTGTCCTTAGAGACAAAGAGGTACATATGTATCTGCCCTGTCCTGAGACCCTGAGAGCACAACTATTGCAGTATGATGTTATCAGGACAATGATTTAGTAAAAAAATGTTTTTGAAGCAAATCACAGAAGTAGAACTAATGAGTATGCTGAGCTACTTTTGTAAATTCTCCAGAAAGGACAGCAAATATGTTGTTTATAATGGCTAAAGAACTGATAGCATCTCAGCTACCACCCACCCGTGTACTGAATTCAAGCTGTTTGTCCAGTAGCCACCAAGTTCTCAGCAAGAAGCAGGAAGCTCTCCCAGCATGAGGCAGAGTGATTTAAATAAGCACAGTGGAAAGCACCCTTCACCCAGCCTTCCCACCAGTGCATTTTACCTCCATCAGTGATGTGGATAGAGTGGACAGTCGCAGAAGAAGAGAGAAGGAGCTTCCTGCCCATACGGATTTCAATGCGGTTTTCTTCATTGTGACCTGGGTGCCAGATTTCTAGCTCAGGATCCTTATCAGGACATGTCACAGCTGCTTCTGCTGGGTAGAGATGGAGAACGAAGGCAATTACTATTTGTTCAGTGCAAGACAGAAAGCTCCATATCTGGGCATCTTTACAGTATCATTCTCGGTACTCTCCTTGGCTGACCCCCTGGAACACAGCAATATCTCAGTGCAGCAGAGTACATGTGGGTCACAACCAAAAGAAAACAAACAACAGCTTAAGCTGTATGGTTTGCTGGTTTATGAAAGCATGGAAAAACCCCTACCCCATGCAAAGGAGCCTTGCGAGGGATGCAGTTTCCAAAAAACTACCCAAGAGGCTGTAACTGAGTCCCTCCTGCAGTTACATTCTGCTTGGTTCATACCATCCAGACACAACATCTTTTACAAGCCCAGGGACGATGCTGATGGAAGGATAAAACACCTTCCCCCCTTTATAAACGCCACCTCATGACCCAAAATACCTTCAAGGTTTGAAAAGCTTTGTTTAATGTAAAGATGTTAAAATATGTTTGCATACTGTGTTTTCACTGGAGATGGAAAGTGAAAGAGCTCAAACTCACATGAAAATACCAATCATCGAGGAATTACCAGTCCACCCAGTAACAGAGAGCAACAGGGATCTCACAAGAGAGATTCCCGGGTTGTGAGCTCTTCCAGGTAGGAGCAATAAGGATTCATTCACTTTGGGTTCACACACCAGTCTCCACACACAGATTTGATTACGGACTGCCATGACATGTTAGTCTAAATGGCGCCCATACCAAATCCAAGAGTCTCATGTTACAATTATTTACTTAAGATAAAATATTTTCCTGATATAATCTCACTCGATACGTGAGCCTCACATCTTACTCTAATCAACAAAACTGCAAGTGCGAGAGACCCATGTGTGATGCATATTTTTGGAGGGTAGAAACTTTTCTAATCCTAGGAAGCTGAGGTCAGTGGAAGTTTGAACAATGAGCCTTTGTCATGAGAAAGAGTTGGGAGTTCTCAACAGATCTCAAAATTTTATCCTTTACAACAAAAACACCATAGGAAAACTACAGGATCCACAAATCCATGATAATAGACATGGGATAAACCCCCGACTTCAGTAACGTTATGGGTCTGGCACTTCATATAGTAAAGTTGGGTGGTTTTTCCCCGCAGATACTAAAACCTTCAGTTAATGGAAAGGACAACCACATGAATCCATGCAGGGAAACATGTCCCAGGGCTGGCTGTTGTGTGCTGCCACTGTGGAACTTGAGGGACATCTGTAATTCCACAGCAACAGAAACCAGACCTGTCCATCTGCATTCAGTTTCTTCTCAGATTCCTCCACCAGCCTCATGTTTTAAGAAAACAATAGAATTGGACCAGCCACTGCCTGAACATCTCCAGAGACCCACTAAATACCAGCCATGTAAGATAAGCAAGGGACATTTCATGTGGGCAGCATATGCTTTGGCTCTCTGCAAACTTTTTCCATATACATGAAGTGATCAAATCAGAGAAGGCTAATAATCTACCGGGTAACAAGTCAAATACTGATAAACACCCAGGGCCTGATGTTGATATCACTTGTGGCAGCTGAAAAGTGTCAGAAACACTTTTTCCAATTTACAGTAATTGAGGAAAATAAGAAGGAGTTTCTGGGTTTCCACCTACCAGAACACACAAAGAATTAATAAGAGTTGGAAAAGATAAATACTTCAGGCAGGAAATGGGACTTGCATTGTAAATAGATGTCCAAATATAACTGTAATACACACTGACAACAAATTAAAAAAAATGAGCTGTTATTCCCATAGGAATAAGGATAATAGAAAAATTTGCTCATGATGAGAAGCTAAATAAAACCAAAAGAATCAATTCAAATGCAGAGGTATAATTTATCAACTGGATTAACTGGACAGAGTAAAAGCTTGTTCATTTTTCCATTTACTTGGCTATGCTAGTGTCCAAAAGAGCTTCCTGCAGTCTCAAAAGATGACTTGTGCACCTAAAAATCATTCATTATCTAGGAACAGAGAGGCAGACAGTGAAGCCTAAGGGGAAATCAAGAGGAATTTGCATTGATGATTGGGATGGCAATCAGCAAAAGCCGACACAATTCAGAACAAAGGACCCAAATTCCCAATTTCATTACCCAACTAGTACCAGAGAGCAGTAGCTGTGCACAGCACCTGCATCCGCTGCGCCAAGGACACTGGAGGGCTGAGCATCTTCTGCTAGCTTGTCCAGGTACTTTGCCAGCTTGTATTTTTACTTCGTTGTCATTTTTTAAATGAGTGCAACTTCTGCCCAGCGCAAGGAGTTAACTGCATGCTTTGCTTATTGACCAAAAGGGCCTGAGCACGGCAATGAAAGGTTGCTTCATGCAGCTGCAGCGTTTGGGGCAAGCCATATGGTTTCTTTGTTTTAAACAAATAGAAACCCCCAAATTAGCTCTATTTACAATACGTATACCCAGCTTCCCTTTTCCCCTTCCCCTGACTGCTCAGGAAAAGGGCTGCTTGCGAGACACAAACCCCAAGGGGCAGGGGTGTCCCACCCCAGAGCTTTTTGCTGTCACACATCTGGGCTCAGGCGATGCAGCGAGATGTTGAACTTCACCTCCCACAGCCACAGCTATTAGGACCTGAGGTTTCTTTTGTTATTTCTTTCTGGCAGTTTGCTGGATTTGGGTTTGTTTTAAGAATGTGTGGTAGAGTTGGAGGGATTCCTGAGGGTACTTTCACCTGCTCAGAAATTTCAGCCTTTGCCACTCCAGCTGCCCTTGACCAGGAGTATCGGCACATCAGAAAACTGCTTTTCGCCTGAGATTTCTCACTCTGTCCTTGACTCTTCTTGTATGAAGAGTGAAGAGCTGCTCAGTCTAAACCAGCAACATCTTTGTTTAAAAATAGTGTTACAAACCCTGCCCTTTTTCCCCATGGCAGGAAAACTTACCTGTGCTTACAGAAGAGATTACAAACAGAAGAAAAACAAAGTTTTCAGCCAGATACTTGGAGGTAGGTAGAGCCATTCTTCAGGATTTTTAATTCTCTGGATGCGTAACTGTGAAGAAAGAATAACAAGCACATGTCACTTTTTTTTTTCCCCCAGCTCATGCAAAAACCATTCACTGCACAAAAAAAAAAAGGTCATATCCAGCTTTATGCCAGCCCACATCCACTCCCCTTCAGATCTATGGCTCAGAACACCTTCACGCTGCTTCAGGACCAGCCCAAAAAGAGCAAGAAGCTAAGGGCTCCTCACCCTTTGGTTTAGGATAAACCCACTTGGGAATCCAAACAGACACTCAGAAATCAACCGCCTGATGGAACCGAAAACGCTTTAGGAATGCAGTGTAAACACAACCAGCGTCAAGACTTTCTAGGGCTGCATATTCACATGTGCAAAAAAGTAATGAAACACAACAGAGAAGGCGTTCGCAGAGTGACAAATTTTCACGAAGCAACCTTTCACTGGCACCTCTCTCCCCCCGTCCGACCCACACATTTTTAACAATGGTGTTTTGTGCACCCCCAAGATAAACCGTACTCACACTTCCAGTCTGAAGCATGCAGTTTCTTAGATTTCAGATCCAAGCAAACACTGTCTATTTAATATGTCCGCCCAGAATTTTCTTGCAAAACCAAAAGCTGCTTTTGAAACCTGTCTACCTAATGTTGTTTTCGTTTCTTCAGTAGCCAACCCTCAGCAAAAACAAATAAGCAGTGTCATGAAAGTCAAAGTTAGAACTAATGTGATTCTCTCCAGTCTCCAGTGGTTGACTCTGCAGCTCTGCCCCACACTCATGACAATTTATTGACATGTGTATTCACACTGAGTCAAGGACACCCACTTCTGTAAGTGCCAATGCTCTGTATCCATAAGGCGCTGCTTAAAATTCCCATGTAGTCCTTGGAGACATTAGGTTTTATAATGTAAGCCAGTATATGAGGAATATCAAAGAAATTTATTTGTAGCTGTCATGTCACACTGCAGTGATGAAATAGGATAAATGTATGCATCACACAGCTTAGTTAGACACACACACACAAAAAAAAATAAAAAAATAAAAAAAAAAACTCCAGGGTGTCCCAGTTTTTTTAGGGCAAAAAACACATGTTATTTTTCATGTCACTTGTTAGTACAAACCAAACAAAAAACATGACAAAAAGGCATGCCAGAAGCCAGGATTTAGTCTGGAGCAAATTTTACAGTGTATATATGCAAAACACGTGTGTGTACTTTTCATAAAGGTGATATAGCTCAAAGATACATTCAAACAACATGTAATCCAATGATTGTATTAAAAACAGCATTAGAACCAGATTTGTCAAGAAATATTCCAGCAGGAAAATGTTTGCTTGTTTTGGTGTAGCGTTTTTGACAGCTGTGAGCTCTGGAAACAGCATAGACCCAGGGCTCGGTGCAGTCTATCAGGTGCTGAAATGCTCTTACAGAACAGTGGAAAAGAGGAATGCACTCAGGAACGCTATAACTTGGAATGATGTACATTATCAGAGAGCAATACCGTCGCCATGGAATTTGTGCCAGAGCCAGGCTGCACGTGCCTGACATTTTAACAACATTAACCATCAACATCTGATAGGCCAGGTCTCTTTTAAATGAGCATTATTAGAGGTATGCACAAAGTACAGCAGTCACCATTAAAATGTCAAGATTTATTAGCAATTATTACACAGCCTCATCTGCAAACCCAATCACTAGATTCTGCTTTAGATAGAGGAAAAACTAAACAAGTGGTTATACCACAGATCAACATCTGATAGGCCAGGTCTCTTTTAAATGAGCATTATTAGAGGTATGCACAAAGTACAGCAGTCACCATTAAAATGTCAAGATTTATTAGCAATTATTACACAGCCTCATCTGCAAACCCAATCACTAGATTCTGCTTTAACGATAGAGGAAAAACTAAACAAGTGGTAATACCACAGGATGGTCATCACAGACAAACATGATCACGGGCACAGCTATATCTTAGTGGTGCATAAAGCCAGATTCCAACTGGTAAGGTATTGTTCACAAAATGCATTCAGATGATATAAGAGTTCACAGAAATGAAAAGAAGGGACTGGTTTTTTAGACAGTGATGGCATGCATTTGCTCTCCTGTTGCTTTGTAGGTAGCAAAGAAATGTCTTTGTTCTGGCCCATTAAAAACTCAGAGGAGCATCTCTGCTCCGTCCAGCTCATGATCTTGTTTCTGACAGTAATTACTGTCAGGAAATTACTGTAAGAAATTTCATAGCCTTTGCTTACTTTAGAGCCAAGAACTGCACAGTACTTACCACCAGATTGTGCAAAATGGCTTCTGCTATCATACCCCGATTGCTCACCGGGGACTGCTTCCCCGATTACATCCATCTTCATCAGCAGAGATGAAAACAAGCAATCAGACACTGGAAAGTCACGGCATTTTTGGAGGCATCAGCTGTGTGCCAGGCTCCAATGTTTTTGCAGTGTCTGATCTGCCACAGTCCAAAGAATATCCTGCTTATTTTGTGACTGAGGTAGGGTGTTTGATTGGGCTCGTGGCGAGCTCAAGTTCATTGCAGTGTTAGTGTTAACTGGCACTGGGGCTGGAAAGGCTGAGAGCCGAAGAGGGCCAAGAGGATCCGACTCCTCTGATTCAGCTCTGACTAACACACTGCCGGAAAAATGCTGCCCGGAGGATAATCTTAGGAATTTTCCTTCAAATGCTCTCAATTAAGCATCTTTCCCAAATATTAGACAAAAACAGTGACATGTTTGATTTTATTATTAAATATAGAGGAGGAAGAGATAGTGGCTCTGGCATCAATGTCTCCTGCTGGAGAGGACTCCAGAGAAGTTATCTCCTGCCAGCCCGACGCTTCGTTAGCTCTGCGCTCTGAGCCGCAGGGATACAGCAACACACATCGCACTTGAACAGGCGCCACGTGGCAGAGCTCAGCTCTGATGTAACCAGCTATGTCAACAAACTTCCCTGCGGATTCAGGCACTCTGAGAGTGTAAGGGCCATACAAGTGTCCTCCTAAGTCTATCATCTCCAACATTTCTCAAATACCACCCGCAATTCCTCTCGTGGGTGAGAAAAGCTTTTTCATCTAGCCCTTAAAACTGCCTGGCAATGGCAAGCGGGACTCATATCCCTGGATCTGGCAAGGCAGACTTTCTGAAATGATTCCCAGCTGCTGGATCTTTCCAAAAGAGTGAACAATAGCAGCAGACAATGCTGAAAGTAGAGGCAGGAAACCATTAGTCCTCAGCTGGCTGCTACCGCAGGTGTCAGCAGCGATACTGTACTAGAAAGCACACTGCAGAGGCAGGGAACCCCATCCACTGCCCTCCCTGGGGTTTAAGTGCTGGAGACAACACAGAGCAGACAATCTCGAGAGCAAAACGGTGAAGAAATGCTCTGAGGAAGCTTAACAGGCATTGTGGTGGGGTCACACAGACACCCTGAGCTCTCTGGGCTGGCACAGCCAAACGCACGCCAGGCTCCGACCTTGGCTCGCCACCTTGCATGAGTGTGGGCCAACCATCCCAGCCTGGCACCGAGATTTAAAAAAACCCACTAGTTTGCTGACCTGGTGACCTATGAGTAAAATCTGTGTTCCCCAGGCACCATCTCTGCAAGGGGAGATGCTCTGGGAGACTGAAATGGATCAGTGCCGGGTCAGTGCCAGGTCCATGGTCACCCCTCATGCTCCGGGCAGCCAGACCTGCACCCTCCCGCTGCCACCACTGATGCGGAGGTTTCAGTGGTTTGATGGCTAGATCTGAAGCCTTGCTGCACGATTCCTCATTCACATGCAAAGAAGCCAACGTCAATTTGGAAGCAGATTCCTGCGAGAGGAGGAGCTGTTTAATTAGCGCCTCTGCTACCTTCTTGCTGACATTGCACAGCAGCGACTGGGAAGATGGATGTGAGGAGCACATTTGCCTTTATGACCCGAGGACATGCCAGCTCTTGCCACAGGGACATTCCTGTGCAAGGGGAGTCTTCCTATGCTCAGCCACAAGCACAGCTAAAGCCTTCAGATGGCCTTACAAATAAACAAACGCATTTCTAGGGATCACTAATGAAAATGCCTTCCCAGTCCCAGAGCTTGACAGCAGCGTAGCTGCCTCTGCTCTTCATCTTGATCTTGTGCTCACCACCCAGCCATTAGCTGCTCCTTTTTACCGGTAAGTAGAGGAGGATTAAACTCAGGAACAGACTTTACTTTTCAATTAAATCAATACTGGACTCAAAAGCAGCACTCTGACTTTTTTCCCAGTGAACCTTGGTTTCTTATAAATTTATTTTTTTAGAAGGTTCTGCTCACATATTCCATATATAAACATCACTGCAAGTTCCCTAATTCCTGGTGTTCATAAAAACAGATTCTGAACAAGGAGCAGGAGTTAGAGGAAATTTTTACAATGAATAAATTAAAGGAAACTAAGGTGTTTGCAAGTTTGCTGTAATACTGGCAAACTATTTTGAGACAAATAAAAGGGGAAAAAAGAGTTATTTTAAAGTTATGCTTTTTTTCCAGAATTAACTTTTTTTTTTTTTTTTTTTTTTTTTTTGCAGAGGCTTACAGACCTTGAAAAGGAAAGGAAGCAATTTCTGGCTCAGCTAAACCAAAATCATTTGCAGTTCCTGTCGCTCCACCCATCTGAAGCTGACTGACTCCCAGCTTCACATGCTTTCGAAGCGCTCAGCATTTCACTGAATTAAACCCTCATCCACCGCATGAAGTTTTCAAAGCATCAAAGTGGTGGGAAGCTGGACCCCGTTTTTGGAGGTTCAGGGTGCACTGACTTTGCTGTGCCTGCTGACAGCACCTCAGTGTATAGCCAAGCTGATGCCTTCAGCGAGTGCCAGAGCTACTGTGTTCCCAGTGCAGAAATGCTCTGGGGATAACTGGGATGGCCATATGCTCTGAATGCATCAGGTGTACTGAGCATGCCTGGATCAGCTGCAGGTCCACGTGGACACACACAGTCCATGTGGACTCCAACATGTGGGTGGTGATCCTCCTGCTCAGGAAATCCCCGGGAGGAATACGACAACTTTCCACAAACGCAGCGCCCACGCGACACTTACCCCTGCAGCTTCACACACATAGACGCACGGTGCATGCCAAGTTAGAAGTGACCTTTGAAAACATCGTCTTGAACATCCCAAGGATCCGTGGAGGAACTGTACCCTCTGCAGAGCGTCCCTGGTTTTGAAACCTTTTTTCCCTCCCAAGGTAAGGAAAGCGTGTGTGGTGGCTGAAGAGGATCACAGCATCCTGAATCCTCTTCAAACTGCTGCTTTTAACTACCCAAAACTGCATCAGGATGTAAATATTTTTCTTTTTGCTTTTGTGGTACTTTAGTGTTTGCATCTGGCTCGCCATGGCTCCACGCCTTCGTCTCCAGGACATTTGCCATTTGCTCTCCTTCTGGGGCAGGAGGAGGAATAGAGATTTTTCAGAGATTCAGGCACATTCCTCTCCTTCCTTCACCAGGCTCTTCCTTTGCCAATTGTTTAGTCTCAGCTCAGGGTTAGAGCTCTGCAAAGTTTTATTGGGATCCAGGGTCTGGACCTGTCACAGATTATCAAATAAATCTCCAAGAAGCTAAAAGCTTGCTCTGTAAGTAGTTGTTCCAACATTGGGCTTAGGCTTGCAAGCCAAAAACGTCTTGCTTTCCTTTCCCTGCACAGCCACAGAAATCATAATAATTAGGTACTAATAGGAGTTCAGAGGCCTTCAGGGAGCTCCTTGGAGGGTCAGTCCCAGCTGCTCAGGCTCTTGTACCACTCCTCATCTCCACTAAGAACGTCAGCCTCCATCGGTCCCCGCGATGTCCTGGATGTCCTGTGCATCACTCTACATCTTACCTCTACTGAGCAGCATCAGGGATTTTTTTCACACTTTCTAGTAAGCCAGAACCAATCCCCTGGACAAACCTGGCTCCCACCTCTCCTACCTGGTGGGGATGGAGCCAGTCTCCTCCTCTGCCTGTAGACCTTGCAGGTGTGCTCTCACTCCACGTCCAAGGACCCCAGGTGGTACGTATCTGATGGAGGTGAGTGTCCCAGCCAAGGAGTTCAGTCCCCACTCAGACACACAACATCAGCTGGCCGGTGTGAGGATGCCAGAGCGACTAACTCACCAGGGAGCTAAAGTCTGGCCAAGAAAACACTAACCTTTCCCTGGAGCAACGTGTTTGGCCATTTCTGAGAATTTCCAGTAAATGATAGGACATTAGTAACAAAGCTTTCACCTACCTGTCTGAGTAACCTGTGTGACACAGATAGACTGAAATCGCCCACCCCTTCCCTGCTATCACCAAAGTAACATCATCTTCAAATCGAGTATGTCATCATTTCAGGGTAACTTTGTACTTAAACTGTCATCAGTGAGGTCATCACCTGTTTCTTGGTTTGCATACAAAGCTCTATTTTTGCCTTTACTTTAAAAAGCAGCAGCATAAACAGAAAATCAAAGAGAGTGAGCCATGAATACTGGCAGTATTTCAGTCCTCAACGGGAGCAGAAAGTAAATACGAGCATTGTCTGAAAGGAATGCAAGACTTTACCCAACACAGCACATACTTGATCCTGAGTTTTATTCCTGTAGGTCTTTCATTCTATATTCACATCAACTGGACAAATGTAATTTCACCAGTCATTAGCTAGAGGCAAAACATGTTTATAACTCCTTGTTGCACCCTATGGATTCAGTTTGATTAGAAGATTGTAAGATCACTGCATGCTTACCCATGGATACAAGCAGTTGTTACTGAGCTCACCTAAGATGCCATGGCAGATGGACACTTAGGTTTTTAAAAATTAGACATTTATGGAGGGAAAACAGCACTGAAGGGAGAATTCCCTACCTCTGCTGAAGTTCATCTCTTTCCACGGGTGTTGCTCAAGTTTCCATGCCAAATTTCACTGACAGTCACTGTGATACCAGAGAGCAGGTTTTTGCCTTTGAAACTTACCTTTTGATACCAAACCATGGATATTCTGAAACACTTCTCCTTGGGAAGGAGCCCACAGACTTTTTCTATCCTGCCCTGTGAGACACTGCTTGAAAAATAAAGCTCTACCACAGTGGGTAAGATGAGAATATATTTATTAGTTATAAAATATACAAGTGAACACCATCAGTTTGGTACAATCCTGTAAAAACAAGAGCAGGTTTTTGTGACAGCGGTGGGTTTTTCCTGGCTGTTGGTACCCCAGGGATGCTAATCCCAGGGCACCGTGGGCTCTGCAGAGATGTGCTTCAAGTGGTGGTGAGAAAAAGCGAATTTTAGTGACTCGTCGGCATTAGCTGGACATTGATATTCTTTCAGCTTCAAGGGAACATAATGTTGTAGAGAAGCAGCTTTCTGATAACCAGCATGATTAAGGACTTTAATCCAGGAAGGTTTGGCTTTTCCTTTATAGCCAAGCATGGCAAAACTCCCTGAAAAACAGACACAAAGAGAGTGACCCCCCCGGATGGGCCGGTTCACTTATTAGTGGCACAGCACGGATTCCCTCCACCCATCACAGAAACTTCTTAGCCCTTCTTTTTTTCCTTGGATTAAAATAACAGAACATTTAGGGGAGAAAAAGGGTGATAAAAAAGAGAATGAGCCTGGCTGAAGCCACAATCTCACTGCATCCCAGATCTGCAGGTATTTCAATAAGCTAAGGCAGATTCCCAGATGTCAGTTAGCAGCAACATTGTTTTACTCTTTATTGTTAAGCATTGGTACTTTTTCATATTTGACTACATGAAAATGGTTAGGGACATTGAATCCTTCTTTTATTAGTTTACATCAGTTTCTTCCTGTTATGCCTAAACTATTCCCCATGTCGACTCTGCTCTGGTCCTCTGCTGTCACAAAGTACAAAGGCATTATGTATTCTTCCATTTTAATAATAATGTCTTGTGTTTATATTATGTTTTTCATTGCAAAGACTCCCAAGGCTATTTGCAGCTGGTTGGATCGAGACTATTCTTGTAAACACTTCTAATTTAAATAAGGTTTTGCAAAACCAGGAAACAAGACCCTAAATCCTGATCCTGCTGGGGTCAAGGGGATCAGGGTTGTTTTTTGTTTTTTTTTTTTATTATCCCTAGCAGAAGCAATATACACTTGGGAGAAATGCTCCAGCCTGTCCTGAAACACTCCCCGTGCGGACCAGTCCTACGTGCGATCCCTTTCGGAGCTGTGAAGTCAAACAGTGCACACACCCGACCCAGCGGGAGAAAGCCCATGAAGCTGAACAGAATGATCCAGACCGGAAATCAGGGCAGACAGGTGAGTGAACACCCTTGCCCTTAGGAAAAGCAAAACAGGGGTGGCACGTGATGGTCCAGCAGTGTTTCAGTCCCACTGCCAGGCACCAGCATCCCACCGAAGTGGCAGGGCAAGGAGATGGCCACAACTGGGATGTCCCCAGGATGGCAGTGGCCCCGCTTCCTGCTTTTTGTGCCCCAGGAGCAGTCAGGGCTGAAGCAGCACCCAGCTTCCAAAATGACCTGGAAGTGCTGCGCCCAAGCGGGCAGCTCAGGTGGTTCAGGGAAAAAAAGTTTGGCAAAACAAACAAAAGATTGCTCTTTAATCAAAAAATTCCTTTCAAAAGTATTCAGGGCTTTGATGAAAGAATGAAGCAATGAAGTTTCAGGACAAAAAACAAAAAAAGAAAACCTCAAATTTTTGCTTTTGAAAGGATGAAAGAAAAAACAGCTTCTAGGGAATCAAACAGGCACCAAAGTGAAATCACTGTCTCTGCTATAAAGACTATGCTGTCCTCCCCTGGAACGGTCATAGCAATGAGCTTTGAAACTTGAACCAGAAACCGATATACATTTCAGTAAAGCAGTAGGGAAAAAAATCCCCTAACTCCTAAGGAAAAAAAAAAAAAAAAAAAAAGCTGGAAGTGCAGCCAGTTCTCCATCTGATCTCTGCTTGAGGGATTGCAAATGCAATCTTAATCAAGCTGGCTGGTTGTCTTACTGATTTCCTCCTTATCACCCAAATTATTCATCCAAACCTGGACTCAAGAGCCCCTAGTTTTGCAGTAGGAAACCCAGCATGGATTTCCTGGACTA
Source organism: Pterocles gutturalis (assembly GCF_000699245.1). Classification (NCBI taxonomy): domain Eukaryota; kingdom Metazoa; phylum Chordata; class Aves; order Pterocliformes; family Pteroclidae; genus Pterocles; species Pterocles gutturalis. The sequence goes on along the minus strand of NW_010133115.1, from coordinate 46,107 downwards.
ATGATACCAATGGATTTCTTGCAGCAATCCAAGGTAAAACTGTACAAAGAACATTCCAAAACTAGTGATTTCACCTTTCTTGCATCCAAAAAAAAGAAATAGCTCCTATTTCAGTTCAGGGTCTTTTCTTTTTCATCAACCTTTCAGTTTATAACTGTTTTTCCTTGCAAAGCAGTTGAAATTTTAGAGATGTAATCTTTACGAAATGATTTTTTGGGGGTGTTTTTTTTTTTAGAAAAACTAGCTCCCTTAACATTAAAAAATTGCAGCATGCAGCTTCTCATTGGTGAAGTAGGGTCAAAACCCCAAAATAACTCTCCTATTTCTCACTATCCCTGAGCCAAGAGGTTTTTAAGTAGGTTGCAGTGGAATATTGTGATAGGAAATACATTGATAAGTGCTATATAAATATGTATATTTTTTTGTTAGGGAAACACACCAGTAATTCTTAAGCAAAAGAAACATGGTAGAATAAATACACTTACCTTCCTTGTGGAAGACAATAGGCTTTGCTGAACCTAACCTGGTAAAAACAGGCATTTCAGAGCTCCCCACCACATCTGCCATATCTCTAGAGCACACGAGAACAAGCGATCTGCAAAGAAGGACAGTAATTACTGCATGATTGCAAAATATGACTTCATTAAGAATTCGCAAGACCTTTAAACTCCAATTCAGAAAAGTCCTTAAGAGCTTGCTTGGCTTTAAGAACATGCTTAAACCCCTTTGATTTCAATCACACATAAGCTTTCCTAAGTTTAAGCCTTTGTTTAAAAGTTCCTAAACTAAACCTGTGTTTCACACGGAATCAGAACAAGCACAAGTGACTGTTCGCAAGTGCATCCCTTATGGGAACATGACACTCAGCTGTGGAAGAAATTCAGTTGCTGTAGAGTCCTGAGACACTGAAACCATCTACATCCTGGGTCTGATTTTCAGTCAAGGCTCAGTCTGGCTTTGGCCCCCACAGATGTGCTTTCAGCCCCCAGTGAATCGTACCTGCAATGAATTACAGGCTGCACAACTGGTTGTGTTTAGCTGAATGCCTAGACTTGCAAAATACACATCCTACCAGAAAATAAAACTGAATGTACAGGCATTGTATGGATATATGTCACTTCATGCATGTTTTATACATGTACATACTCATGTGCATAAACACAGATGTAATAACTCAGGAGCGTTCAAATCTTTGGTCATGAACTGCTCAGAAATGTCTTGGACTGAAAGTCTGTTTTCTGGTTATTTGACCTGCTTCTGCCAGCAGCCAAGAATTTATCTATAAATCTCCACCGTTCCATGTTTATGTGGCGACACATAAAACCACAAGGAATGTGGGACAGACACAAACAGAGACGATCCAGACCACTGCCAGGACACATGCAAGGTAACAGAGCCCACAGGCAGGCAGGTTTATTCGTTGGCTCGCCCAAGAAAAGTCCTGTTGGAAAATCTGGCACACCTATGATTTTAATCTGTCACAAGAGGCAAAAACAATCAGTACGAGTAAACAGAAACCAACTCATTTCAGAAATGGAAAATTGAATCATCAACTGCCAGGAAATTGCTGGACACCAGGATAGGTGCGCAGGATTGCAAATGTCATTGCAAAGACCTTATCTACTCCATGCTGGAAAATGAATTGTTAATTTAGAAGGAACTGCCAGTTTTCTAGAAAACCTGTTTCTGTCTGCTCTAATCTGTGCAATCCTGGGAGAGACACTGCTTCTCTTATTATCTGGGTGATGTTTGTGATTTGTACATATTTAATCTGTGCCAGCGTTCTTCAGAGCACAGGTTCGGTTATGAAAGTAGGTCGTTTTCCTTTCTTTGTCTATCAGACACGGGTTGCCACGTGAACCGGGCTCTCAGCAGTTTGCTTACCTCTCTTTTATAAATGTTTGAACATAATCAGTTATTGCACCGGCAGCATTTTCACCAGTCACTGTGTCAAAGTGCTGCCTACTCACGACTGCTCCTGAACATGCATCTAGCACCACGAAGAATATCCCACGGCTGTTGAACAGGAAAACCGTGTCATTTATCTGCAACAAAAACCAGAGGCAGGTTTTATGAAGGCAGGTTGGGGAGCTTCAGAGTCTCATCCTGCTTTTCCATAAGGGAGCTACGAGCAAGGAAAATATCAAGGGTGTACACCCCATAATTTTAAATGTATAATTAGTACAGATGAAGTGACATCACTGAGAGATGGTCAGTGGCTGGAGGAAGCAAAACCCTTTGGTTCTCAATGGGGTAGGAAAACATGAGAAATGAAGTCATTGGCATCTTTTGTGTATTAGGAAGATGTATTTGGGAAACTGAGAATCCTGGGAGTAAAATGCTTAGTTCAGTCCTACTACAGTTTCTTTCCATGTGGGGGAAATTACTGTCACTTGGCAAAGCAGATTTGACCACGGAGCAAGGGAGAGGTGCTGAGACAGCAGATGGGGGAACAGAAGCGACACATGGACTTTTTTTTGTTTTCCCTGGAAATGTAAATATCAAACGCAAAACATTCCTTCCTAGTGAGGCTCCTCAAAGGAGCTGTGGCACAAGTGGCTCTGACTTTCCTCCTTTCCTACATCAAGGGCCCTTTCCCCAGGTTGCATCTCTCAGTATGTGCCACAATCTTTGCTTTTAGAAAGGCAAAGCCTGAGGTGTCTGGCACTGGGGCATCTCCCCAGCATCCTGGAGGACAGCCCAGCCTGGGGGGACACATGCTGCACAACCTACACCAAGGAGAGCAACAGCATACCAAGGTCAAGCTGGCAGAAAGCTGAGCCTGGGATACCCAGCACACCATGGTAATCCACATCGTTGTCAAAAGCCTGCAGGTACCGGGGAGCTCAGATACATCCCATTAATCCGAGATGTGTGTGTGCCTCCAGGGAATATAGGGCCAGACTGAACAAGGGAGCCAAGTGTGAAAAACTGGCTTCTGCAAGATGTCAGAGGATGCTGAATGCAATAGGGGGCCAAGGGTAAGGGAAACACAAATGTCTGGGCCATGGGTGGGCAAAGGGGAGTGAGGAGGAGCAAGGTCAGACTGCATCTTTTGCCTGGTGCTGGCTGTCTCACACTCCAAAGCCTGGGTACTGTGTCAAAGTCTGGATGCACACGGAGCAGAGAGAAACCACTACTGCAAACTGACCTAAATGTCCCTGCAACTTTTAAGATTTAGGGTAAGAATCCTCCTTTAGACATGAATCTTTATCTTTTGCCTAGCCCAGCCTTCACTGCAGTACATGTGTCAGAAATTTTCCTTTGTGTTTCCTTTGAAAAACAATACTCTGCATTAAAGCTTTGGAAAAGTCAAAAAAGCTTTGAGGATACCCCTGCTTTGCCAAACCTCACTGACTGCCTGGTCTGTGCTGCGCACACACAGGTCTCTTCACTTCACCGCAGGTGAGGATGCTGCCTCCAATAGCACCTGCTTGCTAATGGCTTTGAATAAATTTTTGATGATGCAGATAGTGCATGTGGCAAGAAATCTGGGCTGCTCAGACTCCTTAAGGATGCTGTACCAGCTTTGCTTGGCATTTGTTAGCGTTAATTATAACTCAGTGGCACACAGGCATGTAAGCCTGGACAGTGCCCTTGCAAGCATGATTTTGGTCACCTTTCACCCTCTAGACAGACATACAAGACATGTGCAGAGACAATCTGACAGCTCCAAACTCCTTCATCAGTGAAATATAGTTATTTTTATCTTTTAGTGCAATACCAGCAGAGAAAATCAGAAAAACAAACTTGTTTTTTTTCCCCACATCCTTTGTAAACAGTGACTTCTGGTGAGCTTTCCCACCCTCCCTTCCTCTACATTAGCGTGGTGGTGCTAATTCTTCTTCTGAGGTGATAAAGGGCCTTTTTTTCCCCTAAACTCAAATCCTCATCTGAATAGAATACGAACTCCTGGGGACTCTAATGGAGCTAACTGTAAGGGAGAACAATGCACTTGCCTCTTCCAGGGGAACTTCCCATTTCCTTCTGCCAAGGCTCAGCAAGATTTTGCAGTAACTTTCCTTGGAGATAAAGTTTCCCTTGTTTAATCACCATTTCAAATGCAGTAAAACACAACACACCTTAATGAACGCGGATGTCAAGTGGTTTTGTATGTCCGTCCTGCTGAGAGACTGGATCTGGATCCTTATATACTTGATGGAGGGTGTGCTGGTGATAGCAAGCTGCAATTACACCAGGGACAGAAACTTAAAAACGGGCTTGCTAACTGCTTGTCATCAACAAAAAGACACCAAGTACCAAAGCTCATATATATGGTCACAAAAGTTTAAGAATTCTTTTTTCAAACTGTGATCCTGGTTCACAAATCAGTGCTCATTATTAAGACACCATTTACCAAGGGATCGTGGCAATGCTGGTTGGAAGGGACCTCTGACGGTCACTCTGCCACTAAGTAAGTTTAAAAGTTGAATATTAATTCTACAGGATTTAGAGCTGGGTGAATTTACAGTAAATAAAATAAGCTGGCTCTAATTTTCCAGTTATTCCTATTAACCAGGATTATTTCCCAGTTTGAAATTCAGCAACAGTACTGTACTTTGTAATTCAAAGTGAATCCAATCTGAGCCCTCTCAAGAGTCCTTTTGTTCTCATTTAAATATTTAAAAAAAAAAAAAATGAGGGAGAAAAAGGTGCCACGAATGTGCATTCACATCCTTCCAGTTAGGAATTTCTCTGAGACCATCTTTGAAGCACAGTACAAAAAGCTGCACAAATTCAGAGCAAAACCCTTCCCTCTACACAGGTTAAACGATGCTGGGTAGATTCACGAGTGGGAATTCCCTATGGTCTTTCCTTGCACACCATGAAAACGAATTGACCTCATGTGACATTCGCCGCATAACCTCAGCTGCTGTTGGAGGTGGTGGGTACCTGGGGGGCCCCGCACGCCCGGCACGGCCCCGCCGGGTGCTGGGACACGGGGCGCTGGGCAGCTGCTGGCCTCTGCGGGAAGGGGTTTGGGTCACAGCTCCAGGAGTCCCCTGGGGACATATGCGCTGTGATTTTAATACGCTCGCAGCCTTGCTGAGAGCAGTAACTGTGTCCTTTCCGAGCTTCATGGGCTTGCAGGTGAACAAAGAGGTACCTACAAACGAGAGCAAACAGAGTGATCAGAGCCACCGTGCGCTTCGAGGAGCAGCTGAGCTGAGGCAGGGTCTGCACTCACTGAATTGCATTATTCCTCCCATTTCCCAACGTCACAAACCAACTCTGTCCTAGTCCTCCTAGACCGGTGTAACACAGCACACCGACTGCAAAATGGGACCTGCAAGGATGCGGGTCGAGCTCCCCTCTCATCCTGGCACGACGAGACCTGCAGCTGGACACCCAAGCCAGCTGCCTTCAACGTCGCATCGTGGGGGGCAGACACCCCCTCCCGCCCCAGTCATCCCGTTTTGCCCCCCAGGTGTGGTGGCATCCCACCAGGGAATGAGCAGCAGCGGTGCTCAGGCTGTTGTGCAGAAGGAGACAGCCCTGCCTGGAAATATCAGCATCTCCCCTTCGGCTCTCTTCGTCCTGGCCCTCAGGCATTGTGTAGCCCTCAGGCATTGTGTAGCCCTAGGCATGACAAAAGCTCGAAGGCATCCAGGTCTTCTGGCCTTTGGAGTTCTTTCTTTTTTTCTGGCAGTTCTATGTATGTTTTCAATCATCTCCATTCTGCAGTTCAGGCTGAGGAAATTTTTATAAACAGCTCAGTTCAGCTCCAGGATCAAAAAGATACATGAGCTTTAAGGAGATTTCTCTTTCTATTTCTTTTTAAACTAAATATTTGTATCTATTTGTCTGGAAGAAAGAATGAGTAAGCCTGGCTCCTCTCCAACAATCCAGCGTGTGGGGTTAAAAAAAGAAGGGGAAACATGCCACTCATTATGAAATAAAGTCTAAAAAACAACAACAGGAAAAGAAAAAAGCCAATCCCCTAACTTCTGTACTCTGAAAGACTAAAAAAATCACTGCTGAATTAAACAGAGAACCAGAAGGCTGATACTGCCAGAATGAAATTAGGTTAGACCCATCAGTCTGCAGGTAGAAGGTACAGATGGCTGCTGGCAGCTAATGGCTCATCCCCCACAGACCCACACGTGTAACCATTTTCCCCACTCTTCAGTAGTAAACAACCTGTTTACAGAATTTGGCCTTTTCTTTTTTTTTAAAAAAAAAAAAAGGAGGATTAATCAGCAAATTGTTATTTCACAATTCCTATCATGAGAGAGACCTGGCCATCACCAAGGAGCCTGGTTAGCAGGAAAGGCATTCCGGGATTCAGTTGCTCACGTGTTATGGTTGAATAAATAAATATATCCCATCTTATTTTCAAATCTGGCACTTGTGGATTGATTCCTGACACAGCTACTTAGTCAGGTGAAGCATCATGGGACCCATGGTTAGACCACAAAACACTTTTTTCCTCCGTAATTATTTCAGCTGACTGAGAAACACGGTTGCGTAATATGTTTTTTTAACCGAAGGTGTCCTAGAGTCTTACAAAGGTAGTGCAAGATCTCTAGAACTTGCTTCATGCCTTCAAAATAAGAGATGTACTACAGTGTTCTCTTTTTTTACAAAATCAAATTTTTTGAATGTGATGATTTTAGGAATCTCTCTTCATGGAAATATGAAGAAGTTGAAACTTCCCAGCCTCTCCCAGTGTTGGAGCTGCCACTGTCACAAGAGGGCTCCTTGTCATGGCCCTTTGGGGTCCAGTGACTTTAACAAAAATCTACACGGCACCCACACCTGCAGCAATCTGAGCAGCAGGGATGCCTCGACGGAGCTCAGTCCAGACAAGAAACCACCATTTTCTTAATGGTCATGCAAATCAAAATAGACTTAGCGCAGGTACTCCAGCCTGTAAATCCATTTTGACCTGAAGTCAGTAAAAAGACCACACAAGATGGATGCATCTGCAGTTTAACTATGAGAAAGGGAAAGGAGGTGCTGGGGCTGGTCAGAGAAAGATCCCGAGGGTCAGCTGCCCGTTCAGGGGCAATGCAGGGCTCACCCCGATGCTCTGTCGAAGTAGAAGAGTGGCTCACTGGTCCCGTTGAGAGCACTGGCGCGGGAAGGAGCAGTGAGGTAGTGCTTTACGCTGTGCACCGTCCCTGTCCGGCGCTGGTAGATATCCGCCACCACCTGGAAAACGGTGTCCCTGGGATAGCAGAGGGCAACATGCAGCCAGTCTCCTCTGTCGGCAAAAAGGGGGGGCAGGGGGAAAGAGAGAAAATGCACTTAAGGGCTTGAGTACAGGAGGGATGGGCTGCAGCCAAGAGTACAGTCTTCAGGGGAAAACAAAGAAATGGCCTTTGAGGTTCTCTTCCTCCTTTAAAAAAAACCACAACAAATCCTCGAAGCCAAAGAAAATCAGATTTTTTTTTTTGCTTTGTCTGGAATCAGCAGCTGCTTATTACGAAGGTCTGATCCAGGGACCCCAGCTGACCTCAGAGGACTTTGAGTCAGGTGCCAGGATGGCTTAAAATCAGAGATTTTCTCTTCCTTGGCTCATAAGGCTGCGGTACAAGCAGTCACATACCCACTCGCGTCTCCCCAGGCAGCCGGGGCTTGTTTCAGTTCATCCGGAGCTGCTGTGGGAGAGGGACCCGGCATCCAGCAGACATTTCACCGGGGGCACAGATTCAGGAATTACAAAGTAATCTCTGACTTGAACCAGAGCCACGGTCTAAAGAGACCTGCTTCCTCCACTTTACAGCAAAGTTTATTACTATGGTTTCCATTAAAATCTCCCTCTCCCCGGCTCTTTCTTTAACATCAGTTTAGAATAACTAAGGGTAAAGTCAAATCATCTTTTAACTCTTGTGTACCACAATTTCAACATTTACCAAAAAAAAAAAACCAAAAAAAACCAAAAAACAAACTTTGTTACAGGACTCAGAGACAAAAGATGCAGCTAAGGTGTACTTTGGATGCTGATGGGACGGATCTTCCACAAACCCTGACACCCTTTCCTTTCGGTGGGATGCACTTGTGCTGTGCAAAGCAGAAAGCCACAAGAAGTTTACACTGGAAAAGAAAACCTGAATACCAAGAAAATTAGCTTGATTATTTTTTTTCTTTCTAGCCTCCGAAGTGGCTCAATGTGCCGCCCCAAGGTGCCTGAACCAGTGCTGTGGTTAGCTTTTCCTTACATTACCAAAACCATCGACAGATACCACCTTCATCGGCTGCCTTTCTGGGCCCTGCAAAGCTCAGGAAGACAAAGTTTCTCCAAAGGCTCCACTGAAATGACCCGCCACCCATCACTGCCTGCAGAGCAATAAACGGGGGGAAACGGCTTGGATTCGGAGAAATCTGGGAATCTGCGTGCCGAGGCCTCTACTTTGCATTACACATGGAGAGCACAAAAGCAAAACTATTTCAGTCTTCTTCTGGTTTTCTCATTAAAACAAAACAAAACTATGTACAGGATGGAAGAGGGGACAGGCTGTTCTAGAATAATAAATCAAAGCTGCACAAAGACCCATCAGCTTAAGCCAGATACTGCCCTCTAGATTTTAACCAACTCCAGCTGTGTCATAACACAGGACAGCTAGAAAATGGATATATTTTCAGATTATTTGGCCTCTGACTAGAGGAAATGAAAGAAATGCACCAAAGCCACGTTTGTGGAATATTTTTAGGACCGAGTCCCAAGACATTTGGCTGTTTCATAAGGGTGATTTGCATTGTGTTAGCACATTTCATCCCCTGAAGACACCATCAGAAATAGGGCTTGTCATCTCCCTCAGACGCTGGGAATGGGCTTTGGTGCTGTGCTACACTGACTGCCACCTCTCTGGGGAACAAGAAAGGCACTAGAAATGGAAATTGGAGGCTGAAAGGAAAAAAAAAAAAAGTGTGAAAAAAACCATAGCTGTGACCGTCTTGAGTCGCTGGGGCATTTGGGAATATGAGTGCTAGAGCCCAGTGTGCACTGAGTGTGCAGGCGGAGTGAAACACTGAAATTATATCGAGATTGAAAGAATCAAATGAAAAGCACCTACTTGGGAGTTTGTGGAGGAAGAGATGGAAATAAGTGCATTCCCACAACAAAGGGCTTGGGAGGAGCTGTGAGAAGGGAAGGCATTAGAAGTTATCCTTTATGTAAATATAGGAGAGAATAAGGTGGTTATTTTCTCTTTAATTTAGTGGTATTTTAAGAGTTTCCTATTTTGTTCTTCAATTCTGATTCTTCAGCTTGTACAAAATCCACTGTAAACCCTCCCAAATACCTGGTTATGTGGCTAAACTGTGCTCCATTATCTCCAGGAAGAGCAAAGCAAGAAACAACCGCACTCCCGTGGGACGGTGGATAGGGCTCTGCCTCCCAGCTGGCCTGCGAACGGGGATGAGATGCCTGTTCTCCAGCCATTGCCAAAACTGGGGGAGAAATGCAACCTCAGGCAACAAGTGGTAATCAGGCATGGGATGTCTTGGCCATGGTGATCAAAGTAAACCAGATGTGTGTGTGCCTTCCTCAGCACTGCCCTGGCCACCAAGGACCTCTCGGCTGGGTCTCAAGTGCAGGAAGCCTTCGTCTTTTTCAGGGTGGTCAATAAACTGCGGCTCCTGCTTAATTTCTCTGCTTAAACCTTTCCGTTCTGTCTTATTTACCAGCAGCTACTCTGGGGTGAATATTTGCAGACAGAATAAGAAAAATAAGTGTTTGTTCTGCCATTCTCAGTACCAGCACATCAGCTGGGGTCTTTGCAGATGCCCCGGGGGCTTGGGGACACGCAGCATGAGCGAGAAGAGAAAACACTGGATTCACAGTAGATCCCATATCACGAATTCAGAGTAATTTCAGACCCCTGCCTGAATGCTGTGGGAACGTCTGTAGCCTTGATGCTCTTATGCTTAAAGACCAGCAGAAACAAAAGGAAAAAAAATCATCTAAACACAAGGGGCAGAAGTCAAACTGTCAATACACAAAATGCTGTCCAATGTAGCAATACACAGGACTTTTTATTTTTTTAAACTTTCATTCATAGGAGTTTCAAGCAAGACAAACAAACAAAAATATTCTCAGATGGAAAGTCTGACTTTGGAAATAGCTGCCAGTTTAAGTGAGAGCCATATTAACATGTGTAGGAAATTAACTTGACCTATTTAAGATATTTTCACCCAAAAACTAACTGTTCACAACCTTTACTGGTGAATTTCAATTCATTTTAGAAGTAAGGAACACTTTTCTTTCTTTTTTTTTCATTCTTGTTTTTAATCAGGCCAACATTTTCCTACGTGTTTTACCAAAAAAAAAAAAAATAAATTGGCATTTGAAGGAGAAAAGCTAAATATGCACTAGCAAAAAGTCAGAGTTCAGTGGGTCCTAACAGTTTCAAACACCACTTGGAAAATTTTTGAGAGTCTGCCGACACCAGCATGTATAAAACCTGACACTTTTGCTCCTCCGTTACTGTCATTCAACAATCCCCACAGTGTGTTTCATGCATTTTTATTAATGTATTAGCCTGCTTATTTCCTTTTGGAAATGGCTGGGTGAAACAAACCCAAGAAGCCTTTCTTTTTTTTCACCAGGATATTGGCATTTACAGTTCTGGCTCTTTCAGGTGAAACAAAAACAACAGGCAAAGTGTTAAAAAGGTATTCTTATGTTTTGGCAATGAGCAAGCTTCTGGGATAAGCAAAAGCAAAAAAAGGACGAGAGAAGGGGGAAAAAAAAAATTAAAAAAAAAAGCAGGCAAGAGTTTTCCTGTTCTTGGACATGTGGTAGATACAGATCTGCACGTACACACACACATACCTCATTTACAACCCTCGGAACAACCTCCCCAGCTCAACCCCAAACTCCCAAAGGCAAAGCCGGTCAGAGAAATGTGATCAAGCAGGCAAAGGAGGGGAGACTTTTGTGAGTGGTGGGATGTGAAGTGAGTCATGTAACTTGGAGATGAGATTTGGCTGGAGTAAACATAGCAAGAGTGCATTTCTGGGACTGTCACCACCTGGGAGAGAACAAATAACACTTGTTCAATATTGTGAACGTGCCCCTTGACTACATTGGATGGAGCATCAGTCCTGGGCAAATGGGTATGGTCTAGTACTGGGGTTGCTGGTTACGCTGGACATCAGTCCAGGCTGTATTTTGGCTAAGGGAACTTCGAAGCTGATGAATATTACTCTAGAAAACATCTCCACCATGTTTATTGACATGGTGTGTCACATAGCTGACAATTATGGAAAGGAACAGTCCAAATCCTGATGTCACTGATTAAAATCTGGGGTAAGCTAATGAGGGAATGTCGTAGAACACAACTAAAAATTACTTATTTTTTCCTTGGGCTCAAAAAACCAAGAGACTTCCATCCAGTGAGTCAGTCTCCCCCAACTGTTGTTACTCCTATTTAAAAACAACCCCTCTGACATTTTGGTCAACATCTACATGAGCTGAACTTTCAAAGGGAGTGAGACAACTGGGAATTTTAAACTTTCCCGTTCACAATATGGGAACTAAGCAGAAATCCCTACATACTCCTTTGTAAGTTTGTCTTTCACAGGCTAAATTTTGAACTTCAAAAGACAAAAAAAAAGGCAAAGCCACTATTCCATCTTCAACCCACCCCAAGAACAAACCACAGGAGGTCAATGCTCCTTGCTCTCAGACAGGATACAGCTGTTTTTTCTCTCAACAAATGTCTCCCAACCTCACAACAACCTGCCCAGCGCCAGGCTGAATCTTCTCTGGCACAAAACCTGTTTTCAGGACAAGCTACCTCATCTCCAACCAGCATCACCCATGTCCTCACCACTTTCTCTCAGCTCAAGCTCTTTCACTTGAACCCACATTTCCCACCAGCTCCCTACAGCTGTGACTTGCTCCTTCTCTATTTCTAGATTTCCTTTTAATTTTCTGCCTTCAGCTCACGTCCATTAAACACATCCAAACCCCCCACGATGACAAACACAGCTACTGGGCAAACATCCCACAATTTTTTTCAAGACCTTGTTATTAAGGATAGACTCTTCTGGAAGACCGCTTGGTGCAGGGATAGTAACAAATTAGGTATGGGTTTAGCTAACTAGAGTTGTGTGTATTGGGATTTAAATGCCTTTCCTAAATGTTGCCATTTAGGAAATGCCATTAAAAATTCAAAAGCATAGGCCATCTCTTAATATAAATTAAAATTTTTGGTTTTACCCATGTGCCTCCTTAGGCAAAAAGAATGACTTTTGCTTTTGCAAAGCTCAACAAATTACAGAAGGGATCCTGCCCTGAGGTGCACTTCTGCTGATACTCATGAAACCCGGGTCTGACTCAGACAGGGTTTGGCTCACAGACAATTGTATTCAAGCAAAAATAAGAACTTCCTGCATTTAAATACAGTACAGCATCTTATCATCTTTTTTCCCACCCTGCATGCATTCATGGAGGAATCACATCCCAATTCAATTCGTATCTTTTTAAATGTGTTCCCAAGTACTCTATTGCTTACTGTGTGTATTTTGTATTTTCCTGCTGCTGTGCCTTGGATGCACATGAGGTCAGGAGAGGCTGGTGGCCCTGCAGAACCCCAAGCCCCACTCCATGGGCCAGGAGAAGGGTGAAAGCAAGGAAAAACCTTCAGGTTTCATATGCCAGGCATGAGTGACGAGCAGCCTGGTTTGCCACAGCCATCTGGGGACCGTCTGACACTCAGATTGCTCTCATTCATGCTGTAAAATGATCAGCACATGAAGGACATCTCTCCTCAGAGTCACCTTGTTAATCCCTTGCTGCAAGCACAAGCCACAGAGGACAGAGAGCATCAAGGGCTGCAGGTGGGGAGGCAAAGACCGTGCTTTAAGATCACTCGAATGTGGCCATGGCAGCACCCGCTTTGGCCCAGCTGTAGTAAAACTGTGCAATCTGCAACCTGGTGTTCTGGCAAATATTTTAGCTTCTTTCCAATTTAAAAAAAAAAAAAAAAAAATCTTGTGGCTTTCATCCACTGGTTGACCTGTGGGTAATTTAAGGGATTTAAATAGACAGAAGGGAATTCAAATATATCTGCTGACTTCTGTGTTATGTGGATGATTAACTCTGAATTACAGATGTTATCAGGAGGGGCGGGCTATGAAACCCAAGTAGCACTTTACTTATTATTATTGGAAATAGTGCTGGTATTACTTGTATTACATCCAGATCTGGCAGATCGAGGTCAGAACTCATGTACGTACAAGAACAAGAAAGCAGTCACAGCCTTAAAATGTTAGCTCCACTTTGAAATACCAATTTTGCCTTCCTGTGCATTTATCAATCTGGGAAGCAAGAGGAAAAGCTCATTTAGAACTAATCTGAAAAAGAAACAATTTAGGAAATATCCACAAACTGGGCAAGCCTGCAGCAAGCACCTTCTAGCCTTGTCTCGTTATCTTTGCTTTCCTCTAGACCATATCACCGCTAAGGAATTTAATCGCAAAAATGACAAGTAGCTGAAAGTATGAATCAGACTGGCATTGAATAAGAAGTCGTAGGAAAAACACCTACCTACACAACCCTGATAAATACAAATATAACGAGTCCCACAGAGTCTCAGTGCAGACGTGGGCTGCATAAGTTTGCTAGCACTGAAACTTCCACCTTTGGATGGGTTGCCGCATCCTGAATGCTTTCTATTATCCAGCACCCAAAGGCTCCACTATTTTTGATGAAGAATTTAGACACAAGTTCGTTCCAGGCTCTTGAATTTTCAGATAACTAAGATTATTCATTGATGAATACGCTAACAAGCCCCAGCACAGAACTCCAGCCTAACAAATAACAGGAGTCGAGCAGTGCACCTGTGCCCATCCCTGCACAAACACGGCAGCAGGGAAAGGCTGGACACGTGCCCAAGCACACACATGGACATCTGCCCTTTTGCTTGCTGTTGACAAGAAATCTGGCCCTCGTCTGCAAATTTTTTTTTTTTAAGCAGTCTCATAAGGATCCAAATCCTGCAACAAGGCACCAAAGAACATCAATACACTGTACCCCTCCAGGTGAAGCTAAGAGGGTGCCGATGATGAGAGATGATGAAGGCTGCCCTGCACTGTCCTCGGAGCCAGCATATGTCAAGAGAGGTGCAGTACAAAGGAAAGCCCCTGCTTGCAGGACTGTGGCAATCTACCTACAAAAAATACCCTCTTTATACGATTAGCTGCTCACATTTTCCTGAATTCTCTGTTGAACCACAGCAGAGAGCCCTAATAAGGGAAAACCATTCCCTCTGAGCCTTAACAGACCACGTACAGAGATATCTGCCTGTGCTCATTAAAAACAAGGAGTGTTTCATCTAATTGCCACTGCTTTTTCAGGCTGCTTCAGCAACGCAACTTAGTACACTGTACTTCAGATACGTGCTTCGAGGAGATTTAATTCTTATCTTTAGATTTGCTGATAGCACAAAGAAGCCTGGCTGATTTACTGAACAGCCCTGTGCCTTTGATAATAGTATTTGCCTTCGCTTCTTCTGCGATTAGAAAATTTGTGCACACACACACAGAGTCTAGGTGGTTACATTGAAGGACTTCATTTCTGACTTTTACTTACTGTATGAAGTACCAATCTCTGTACTGTTTTTCAGCATGTGAAAGGAGGCACTTACTCGCAATGAAATAATGTTTTCCATGCTCTCCTTCTGGCTTACCAGCCTCTCTCCCTTTTGTAACAAGTTTGATGCCCTCTGCATATGTCTGAGCTTCAGGATAGCAACTCTGAGCAAAGCCCTTAACTCAGTCTTACAGCTAATTCTCATACTTCTGTGAAGCAGGAAAAAAAACCCCAATAAAACCTACAAACAGCTTTAAGGGGGCAGACACTGCTCCAACAAAGAGATGAAGCCCATGGAGGGGAGGTCTGAGCTCCCTGCTCATGAAGGTTTCACACACACTTTACGCCCAGTGAGAGCAATCCCCAGAAGATTTGGACTGGTTCTGGAGCACACTTTATTCCTGGTCATTAAAATTCCAGCCAGCGCTCTCCTTCACTTGCCAAAACATTGAGAAGTGACTTGTCCTGCATTACATCTTTCCAGAAGCATCAATACCAGCTGCCTTCTCATCCTCACAGGGAAACTCCCAGCCATTAGCCAGCCAACCCTATCTTAAAAAGGCATTTCTGCTGAGACAGCTATGTTCCCCAGCAGCCTGAAAACACCGCCTGTGGGTCTCCACCATGGCCTTACATTAGCCTGTCAGTCAGCTAGGGACACAGCTACCCTGGCTGATGCAAAGGTACACCTCAGTGCAAGGGAGGCTGGTGTGCTTGTCTGCAGCACATGGCTGCAGGTGGCAGCACGCAGAGACATGGAAATTTTGTTTGGTTTAGCTACATATTTTGATAAAAGTGAGGAATTACTCTGAACACAGTCTGAATTACTCTAAACACAAGTACCACAGCCTTCAGGTGCCCACCATAGAAAGAAAAAGATTTGCTCAGTGATTGTGCCCTAACTGTTGTCCTCCTCTGCTGAGTAAATCCACCCAAGCGGTGCCTCTGAACTCACTGGACAAGATTCGCAGCTCACAGAAAGCAGCGCTGCCAATTTCAGCTGAGTCATGTGAATTCATCCCAACCAGCTCCTGCCCACCCCAGGAATCCAGACGTTCCAGTCTTTTAATAGAAGTCTGAACTGGCATGACTTCTGTTGGGTCTTTCTACAGTGCT
>NW_010133115.1:0-30415 GCF_000699245.1 Pterocles gutturalis | reverse complement strand
GGAAAGAGTTAATTGTGCAAGTATTCAACATTAGTGCTATGCCTGACCTCCACAGAAATCCAAATCCTGCTTCACATCTCCCTGTCAAATTCCTTATTTCCCCTCTGACCTTCCTTTAGCCAGCGCAGAGCAAATCACTCCAGAAGCACAAGGGCTGTCTAGCTGCAAAGGCAGCATCCCAGATACATCCATCCATCATTCTAGGATGACAAGACTAAAAATAGTTTAACTGTTCACTCAGGTTATGTCTAAAACTATTAATCCTAGAATATTGTTATTAAAGTTCATCAAGCATTTTTTTGCTTGTATCACATATTCTGCACAGATGTTACTATGTTAAGAGCTCATTTTTTGGCAGATTATTCCGAATTTTGGATTTAAAAAGAATAAACAAAACATAAAGCCACTTGAGACAGGTAAAAGTCTTCCCTGATTTTCTAACTCTGACTACTCTGGGCTCCACAATCTGAGATTTCTTCCATTCCAGAAATGACTCGAATACAACGTTTAATAAAGGTCATACACAGAACTGCTTAGGCAGGCACTTGTTTTCCTTCAAACTCCTAAACCATCTTTTTTGCCTCAATTCCTTTATCCTTCCACAGAAGTCTCATTCCTCCATGTTTTTGCATGCACCCTGGACATTTCACTATTGCCATTGCATCAGCCTGAAGTCTCGCATCAGTGCCATCCAGCATACTTGAGGTGTACACAGAGCAGCCACACATTTCATTCCCAATTATTTCCTAGCAAGATGCTCTAAATGAGATGAAGTAAAATTGTGGTTTTCCTTTGTTACAGTATATTTCTTGTTTATAGTTCTTCAAAACACACACCTTGCCAACAGTTTCTGGATCAGAAGAAATCTGCAAACCTTTGCCCTGTTCAAATAACTGGTTTCACACAAGACAAAGAGAACCACAACCACTTTGTGGTTTTCAGTAGTAAAACGTAGTTAAGTTGCTGCTTGAACAAGAGCTAAACTTCAAGCTGAGTTTTACCAAAGACCCAGAGCTGCCTTCAGATTTGAACCTGTGGTTAGAGACCTCGGGCCAAAGCCCTGGCAAGTATTAATTGGTGCAGTGATGGAGTAACCACCTCTTACCCGGTTGAACACTTAGCTCTGCAATTGCAAGGAAATAGCTAATCATTTTTAAGACAGATAATAACTGCAAAGCTCAGCTTGTCTGGGAGTGACTAATGGGTTTTCCTCTTCCTCAAAGTGCACAAAGATTTATCAATATGGAAAACAGTGATTTAATTCTAATAATTCCTCTGTGACCAGAGTGTCCAAACGCTGATTCTCCAGCAACTCAGTCATGGCCCTGCAGCTACTCCATCTTTAAATCAGGAGGAACAGGTATATCACTGGCTATAATGGACATGTATAAAGAGGAAACGTTGCCCTTCTTGGCTGCATTCCCATGGGGCTTCATAATGGGAACTAAGGACAGCATTTTTCCCTGAATTACTTCAGCTCCAAAGTTCAGAGGAACCAAATAGCGTTCAAGCTTTAGCCAAAACTATCCTAAGTGAAAACCACAGCCGTGACACTCTGCTGGAGGAGCAGTGGATGGGTGTGGGGTTTAGTGGATAATACTGGATGGAGTTGGGAACCTGCCACATTTACCAGCAGTACATGCTGCTTCACGTCCTCGGTGCCTCTGACTTCTTTCACGTCAACTATCTAAAACCCGCCTTGCAAATCTGAGCCTGCATGTGGCTGGGCTGTGCGTAATCATGGAAGATTTCATTTGCATACCTCTGTCCTTTTATTGTATTGCATTTTTATGAATCACTGAGGAGTCACATAAGCTGCGGAACCCAAGGTGATGGTCAGGTCTTTTGGTGGTGCTCACCTCTTGCAGCATCTCATCTGTGCAAAACCACGGCAATGCCTGTCACAGCTGAGCTGACTGCATTGCAGGACTCTCTCCTAACAGTTGTACCAGTGCAAAGCACAAGTAGTTTCACTGAAGCAAGAAAAACCACTACTAAAAACCATAAATGAAATTATGCAAAATAAAACAGATTCCAAGGGAAAAGAGTAGTATATAAAATATCTCGATATACCCGCTTTTATATAATGCTAGAAGAAGGCATGGAAAACAAACAGAGCACAGCCTATAATTTTGCTGTACCGAGTCCTAACTTCTTAAAACTTTATGTAAAAAAAACCCAGTAATTGCAGTGCTGTTTGGATTACAGAAGATGCAAAGCTCTGTGCACATTCTGATGTATTTCTGCACTTTATATATATGGGAGATGAATTATGTGTGCAGCAACTAGTACAAACAAACGAACAAGAGCCAGAGCTCTTCTGGAGGGATTTCAGGGACAGCAGGCCAGGACTTACTTGGATTCTGTTTCAAAACTTTGTGGAAAGAGAAACGCCTCTGCACATCAAAAAAGCTGGAATACTGTGAAAGCAGAGGCATCTCTTTGCATCAGTAAGCGCCAACCATTAACACCTTGTGTCCACACTCTCTGAAATTGCTGAGACATTTGAAACGTCATTTGTGAATAACCTGGGAAATTGTTAAAGCTCCAGACCTTTTGAAAACAGGACATTTTCTAACAATATAGGGTAGTACCTGTTGAAGTTGATGGGGTACAGGATAATATCCTCAGGTGCTCTGCCATCCCACTGGATGATATAATCCTGCTCGAGCATGACAACGGGCTGGTACTGCTGGTATGGTGCTCCTCTGTTCACACCTTGCAACTGTAAGGGATGGGAATAGTATGCTGCTCTGGCAATGGATAAGGTCAGATTCTCGGGATGTCTGGCCTGAATATAAAGCTGAGGGTAAAAGGAAAATGACAAACATATCCATTAAGCCAGCCAGGCACAGCCATAACATGTGCATTTGATCATCATTGCCTGCAAATGGTTTTTGCCAATGAAGAGCTCAGAACATTTGGAAAGTCACTGAAACATTTCCAGTTCAAATAAAAAGGTAAAACAGAAATAGCATCTGCAGCCATTCATGGGGACACCATGAAGTGAGATATGAATTGTACAGTGCCATAAAAATGTTCACTATTCAAAATCTTAAGAGAGAAGGGTAATCAAGGAAATATCACAAAGAAACTCTTTTTCATGAATTCAAATAACGGCACTTTAAAAACAGCCTTATTCCACTGAAAATACACAAAACTCTTACGTTATTTCAATGGGCTCTGGATTAGGTCCAGTTATCTAATGGAATCCAAATCTCCACTCTTAAGTAGCAGCCTAGGCTGAAATTTTGAGGGCTGAAACTCGATGGCCCACCTACATGACCTTATAGACTAAATACCATGTTCCAGAGGCTTCAACAGAGAGCTCTTCTGTGCAGGGACCAGCAGATGCCCTTGGTCTGTAATTCAACTCTACAGACCAATTACAAAACTACACTCCAGTGGTATGCTTTTTTGTCCTGCCATCACTCAATGAAGGCCAATTCATGTGGCAAACATTGGCTTTAAGGCTGAACACATGATGTCCACCTGCTTTCCTCCGTATGAAATTCCAGTGCAAAAGGAGGATGCACAGCTAGTCGTACGAAATCTGTCTCAGCATGCAGGTTTGTAGCAGACAGCTTGTCACATTCCCTGAAAGGTTTCAAATTCATGGAGCACAGGCAAGAACACCTACCACTCGGCTTCCTTCACTCTCCTACACTGTAGGAGAGCGCTTTTTGCATCAAGAACTTAAAAGACCCAACATAATAACCCATGTTAGCTCAGAAAAGTCTAAGCTTCTACATAAGCATACATCCAGCAAAACTATTTTTAAATTCAATTTCTGTCTTTGAGGCAGACCAAAATGGAGGCAGTAGTCAGATTTTAACACCACAGGCAAGGATAAGGATACAAGCACAGCCAAGACTAGCAGAGAGGGCGAGACTCCATCTCTCAGGATATCCGCCTTTTAATGCGCAGCTACAAGACCTCGGCCCCTCACATCTCCGTATCTGCTTCTCTTCCTCCTGTCTGCACAGATTGAAAGCTCTGCAAAAACAGACTGTCTCTCCCTGGTTTATATATGGGCTTATTTCCATTGAGTTTCTAGCCAGTTCAGCTCCCTGTTCCAGTTTCACGCTCAGATGGACTCTGCGCTTGTGCCTGCTCCTGGTGCTGAGTTTGAGCACCTCAGGACCTCCAAAAGACAGGCCATCTTTCTGCCCTGAATTCAGCAGCCTCATGCTGAATGCTCAAGTTAAAAATTTGGGTTTCATATCAAGGAAGTAATCCAAAAGTAATTGTAATATTTCTTGGATATTCAGTCCATTCCTCCTTCCACGCCATTGCACTTTAACAACGAGAACCTATCCCGAGTGGTGTCAACAGACCCTTGAAGATTAAAGTGGATCCCAGAATTGCATTAAACAGAATTTTTTCTTGATGGCTGAAACTATTAATCAAGTAATTCACCCCAAACCATCTCTGAGCAGCAGCCCATTTGCTCATTCTTGATGGATCAAGGAAGCATAAATTATTTTTACAGTCTGATAAAAGACCTTTTTATCTATGAAACTAAGGAGGAAAACCTATTTCCCCTTCACATTCAAACCATGATTGGAAAGTCGGTAATGTGCAATGCAATGAACCACATTTCAATCTCATTTGTCCCCACCCAGATTGGGAAGTGCTGAGGTCAAAGCAGGTGATCAGTAAGGTCCCTTCAGACCTGAAATCCCATCAAAGTATTAATTCTCCTCAATCAAAACAGCATTTTCTGACAAAGAATGGTTAGAATGGGCTCTGATATTGCAAAATAATAGCCCACTTGTTCCTTTCTGGATAAGAGGCAAGAGTTTCTGTCCTATCACTGCAAACTTTGACATTATTTCCTTCTAATGTGTTAGAAGCAAGCACAGAACGTTAAGGTGGCAGCTGCTGCACACTTACTGCAAAATGAAATGCACCAATGATAACATAAGCCAAGAAGGGAAGGAAATGCTTTCAGTCAGTTCCAAAAGTTCCTGCATTACAGACTACCACGAACAAAAGACTCCTATATACTTTAATATATTTGTGGAAAAAAAAAAAAAAAAAAGAGAGTGTGAGAGAATGCTATGCATGGCCTAAGCTTCTCACTGCAACAATTATTAATGAGGTTCAAGAAAGAGTTAGAAGATTTTGGAAGTTTGCTTCTGAAGAGTTTGCTGGAAGAGCTTGCAGTACGCTTCAATAAGATAATGGGGAAAGCATAGAATCATAGTATGTCAACATTTGTTGGTAACATTTTCCCCCCAGTGCCTAGGGACCAAGTCACAGGTCTGACATTAAGGGTAATGGTGACACCTGTTTTGAGAAGGAAACAGTAATTACTAGAACAAGGAAAAATGCCACTTCTGTGTCGACAGAAATATTTATAAACTGACTTTGCCTCCTGCAACGAAACAGTAATTACTAGAACAAGGAAAAATACCACTTCTGTGTCGACAGAAATATTTGTAAACTGACTTTGCCTCCTGCAATGGCCAACGGTGAGTGAATGCCTTCCAGAACTGCAAGCCACCAAGGATGTGATTTTCAGTCCCACAGAAATACAGTCATGTATCTGGTGGATCTTTCAAAATGTTTATCAGTAAAGGAGGTCACAGTAGGTACATGCCCTGATCAAGCAATCTAGATCCTACATGAAAGATTCTCTTTCACCCAGGTGGAGCATCGCTAAGTCAACAGGACCACAACTGGGAGCAGCGACCGGCTGAGATGTTTCCTGGAGCAACTGGGCTTAGCTCTGGAATGGCAGTCTTGGTGGCTTGGTCCTTCTTCAACACACCAAGCGGACAGAAAGCAGCACTCCACATTTTCACATTCATCCCTTTCTCTGAGCTTCTCCCCTCATTTGAGGGAATAAGGAGCAAGGGTGGCTTGGTCCTTCTTCAACACACCAAGTGGACAGAAAGCAGCACTCCACATTTTCCCATTCATCCCTTTCTCTGAGCTTCCCCCCTCATTTGAGGGAATAAGGAGCAAAAGTGGAATCCAATCCCTGACCATGAAATCAGTGACCTCCCTTCTGAGATGTTGACTCATGTCAGTTCCAGTATGCATTTTTTGTTATCCCTTCAGGACTGCAATCAAGACCAACAGATTACTTTAGAAAAATCCCAGAAGAGTGATCCACCAAAGGCTGCTTTCAACTCCCAATGAGATGAATGAGCCTTTGAGCTCTACTGGCCCCAGATAGGTGAATCATCAGCCGCTGTCCCTGCACAGGGCTCTTGGGATGTCACAACGCGACCTCTTTCTTCCTCAGCTTTTACTCTGTGACACGTTTACTCATGTCAGCTGAATTTTGAATAGTTTATCACTTTTTTTTCTTGTATCTACCTTTGCAGGGGCAAATCGCTTGTGAATAGGAGTGAAAAGTAGAGTAACAAGAGAATTTGTTTCTAGAATGAAAAATCCATCTTCCTTAGCAACACCAGCATATTTTTTGTTAGCTCTATTGAAATAGTTAAGAGAACAAAGTGGGTCATAAAGATACATTAAAATATGAGAAGTGGTGACAGCTTAATGTAGTAGGAGAAGAAGAGCTAGTTAAAACATTATAAAATGTGATCCTTCTACTTGCCTGGATGGTTTAATGGACATAGTTGTCATTTTAGCTGCTTAACACTTCACGCTAAAAAGATGTGTCAGATTTCCCTGTGCTTACATGGCAATTTTCCCAAGTAGATTGTGAAACTGAGAAGATAAGGTCTTTTACAATTCATGGGGGATCTGCTGTTCAACTGGAGAGTGAGTACGGAGACAAGCAACATGCACAGTATTGGAACAGAAAATCTTGGTTTCTGAGAAAATGTTTGCTTGCTTTCTAGTTTCTTTAATGTTGCTTTTGTCCTGCTGTGCTGACATCTGTCAAGCTGGGGCAAAATTCCTTAAAAATGAGAAGCTTAAAATAAACCTTCTCCTTTTCTGGTTGTTTGTTCAAATAGATGTAATTTCCCAGGGCAAAACATTTTCTCCACTAAGTTCCCAAGTGAAGACCTTAAAATTCTTTCAGAAAGAAAAAAATACATCGTTCTTTCTGTAAGACATGCTAGGACCAATTTTGGCCCTAAAAAATGAGAGCAGCTTCACTGACATCAGCCAAACTACTTTGATTTTCCATTGGTGTGCATCAGAGATCAAAATTGGACCTCTTTATCCAAATACAGGCACCATTAGCTGAAAAACGTCTTGCAGGCTTTTCCTTCTTCCCAGTCTGCGAGGTGCTGACACTCCTGAAGCACTGCAGATTACCCTGGGATAGTATAGTTTTACCTATGATTGGAAAAGCACCATCTGCTACCTACTGCATCTCTTGCTTGCTTTACATTTAGAAGAATCCGTACCGAAACCAGCTACACAGGCACTAAACACACACCACCAGCTGAAGGTATGTAACTTGGAGATACAGGATCAGTGCAATTGCAAACACTGGATGCAAAACCAGAATTAACAGAAGTGGAATAATTTCTATTTCAGCCACCTGCAGTAAGGTAGTGACTAAGTGAACTGGTGAAAAATCAACAGCATTTCCTAAAGTGTTTTATAATAGCAAGACATCATTTTTTTGCTAATTCCAACCTGACACTAATTTAGCTATGTGGCAGTCTCCTAGGACAGTCTAACACCTTTTTAAGCTTATAACAGAAAAAGCACAAACTGCCAAAAACTCTGCTTATTTTAATAAAGATTAATACCAAAAAAAAGAGAAGTTTCACAGCCTCTCCTGATGAGTTGCTGTGAAGTCTGTGAGTAAGCAGTAAATGCACAGCCTCAACTGCCCAGTGGGAGCTAAGGCACTTGTATTACGATTTATACAAAAATCAGAGATGGTTTAGGAGTCTCATTTACATTTTAACAAGTAACGCAGGTGTTGAGGAGTTTCCAGTTCAGTGCCTTTGGAAATCTCACCCACCTACATGGAAATAACTATGAGATGAGCCCCTCTCTACATTTTTCCCTTATTACTGGTCTTTGGAACAGCTGAAAGTCAGGTTGACAAGACACCGAGGACCTCAGCGCTCTGCTGATGGAGCCTGAGTGACTCACAGAGATTGCCAGAAGATGTGGTGCTGCCAACTCTTGTGATTTCCCTGCAAGTCACCCTCTATTTGGTGTTCTTCCTCAAAGCCTCGCTCTGTTTACATTACAACATGAGAGTTTCAGATGTCATTAAAAAGCAAAGGGGTTGGTCTTGTTTGGACAACACCAACCCTACAGTCTCCAGAACCAAAAGGGCAAGACAAAAAGACCTGATAGCTCTTGCTCGTGTAAATTTTGTGACTTTAAGCTGGTCCCAGAACCCTTTTTTGGTAGTGAAAGGCAACACTGGAGCCAAAGTAAGAGACATTTCTTAGTGCTGCTTTCTGGAGTGAGACCTTGGACCCCACATGGGGAAGACGGCATGATGCTGCTTGGAAGTGGCGAGGAGGAAGGGCCATGAACCCACCGTAGGAAGGTGGGAATGTCAGCCTAAATTACCAGATTAAAACGCCCTCAGGAAAGTCTGTCCCCAGGACTTTGTGGAGCTAGAAATGCTGCCAGAGGAATAGGTTTTCCCCAGGCATTTCCTCTCCTACGCAAATTACATGCAGGAAAAAGCATGAAAGTGAACGAAAGAAACCAAGCAGAAAGGAATTAACTGAACTCTAGGCACTTTGCTCAGAAAGGATTTGGCTGCAACGTTAGCTGAAGGCCTTGGATGTCATTTTCCATGCCAAGTCGCCCATCCCTAGGCTGCCTATCTTGGGCCCAGTTCAGCAGTCATATAAGAGTCACTGTTTCCTTGAACTGAAAGGACATTTTCACCTGCTTGCGCTAGGGAAGAATAAAAGTTCTTGTCCTCCAGAGCTACATGAAAAGGAAAAGAAAAACAGATTTTGTAATAGAGTTGCTAAGATCAAAGCAAACCATCTTTCTTCATGATTGGATTCACTATTTCAGGCTTTTGAACTGAAGTATGACACTCAGAATTTAGCACACAAACAAATCATCTATTTGTCAAGGTGCTGAGATCAGGGTCAAGCTGAAATACTCCAACAATTATACCTTCCAAATTAAATCAAACCCTGCTGTACAGGACCCATTTCTTCTGCCCTGCACACATATATATTTCCCTACCCAAAACCCATAAAGTGAAGCATTTAATATGAACTTTACTCATCCTGCTGGATGCTGATTAGTTGAAAAATGCTGGTAATGGATCCCAGAGAAGCAAATGTTTATGCTTGCCGAAACCTAGCCAAGGAAATTTTCTATGGTGGAAAAACCACCTCACCACAGAGTGCCATAACTAGAAGGGTATTAATAGAAATAAAAATAAAAATGCCTGCTTGTTTACAATTCTGAATTTAACTGTTAGGTTGCCAGAGCAGAGAATATCATTTCTCTAGAGACACAGAGCAAAATTTAAGTGCCAAGCACAAATCCCTAACTCAATGGGAGTGCTCCATAGGAGCCAAATCCTGTTTCTTTCTAGTCAACAGCAAACCAGGGAACATAAGTTGAGTGGCTAGACACTTAAAGAGCAATTCATGTTCTCCGCTGTGCAACTAAAGCAAATACATATTGTATTTTTTAGCTTAAGAAGACATGCATAATCTGGATTTGACTGTGCATGTATTACGTGGGCACAGAGGTCTCACAGATAACTGCATTCCCAAAAGTTTCGTGCAGAAAGTTCCTCAGAGAAAGGGGAGCAGAGTGCTTTGTCTGACTACCCAAGTGCAAGCCCACATATTACTACACATCAGAGAAGCCACAGAGAAAGAACCTTCAGAAATTTTCCAGTGTGGAAAATGAGTCTAGATTTGAAACTCATCTTGAGGTACAAGTGTAGGAAACCAAGCTGTGTTAATCCCCTGCTCACAAAACTGCACATTACAAAGGGAAACTTGACAGCCTGCTCTTTTCAGAGAGCAATTTTAACGCTGCCCAGTCTTCAATAACTTCAGGCAGAGTTTCATCCTGCGCCGCACCTGCTGATGTCTGAGCAATGTCCAGCAACTCCCAATGAGACAAGAGTTTGCAGCATGCTCCCAAGAGCACAGAAGACTCTTAATAAATAAATAAATGAGACTTGCTGTATCTCATGAACTCTGATCACTTTAAGATCACTTCACATTCCATTCTTGCCTTTCACATCCATCAGTGCACCCCACTGAAGTCCTTATTTGACAGTGCAGGGCCATTCTCAGGGTTCAGAATAACATCACGGTCCTTCCAAAAGCCAGATCTTGCCTGAGGGCTCCTGGTACCCACTCTCCAACCTCAAACCACATAGTGCTGTGTGTGCCCACCACACACAGCCTTAATCTCAGCTTTGTTCAACACAAGGAGACAGGAGACCCAGCAAGATGTCCAAGTAAATGGAGTGTTGAAACAGGCCTGGATACCTTTTTGGTAAATCCATTAATATCCTTTAGAAGTGGGGAAGCAAGGAGAGCCATCTGCGACCTCTTACAGGTGACTGTGAAAGCTGTGGTGAGTCATGTATTTACAATATGCTCTATCCACATGCAAAGGTCTTGTTGAAATTTGAGCAGCATACAATGAACCACAAGCTGATTTTGAGGTCACATTTCTCCACCATTTACCATTCTCCTCTTTCTTTCTTTCTCTGCTGAAAGGTTGCCTGGGATTTGCAGCCCTTTCTGACAAGGTACTGACATCTCAGTTAAAGTCTCTAACTCAAGTGTGCCAAAGAAAACTGCTGTGAAGGTTTAGGACCACCCTGACCTAAGACTGACCATCTCTCAGCAGTGATTTGTGGATGGGAAATAAAAAATAAGTGTGAGATTGTATCTCAGCCACCCATTTCACCATCCTGCACACAGTGGGATGTATTAGAGAAGTAACATCTTCCATTACTGAGACTTGATTCACTAAACTTCACCACTAGAGCCCCATGATGGAGCGGACAAATTCCTGGAAGCAAGAACTAGAAAACACCAAACTTTCCCCCAACTCGATTTCATCTTGCAGCTTCTTGTGGGCAATGGGAAGAGACAGGGCTCCTTACAGCCACGGGTTGCAGGCAGTGGCACAACAGGAGATTTACTGGGTCCTTGGAATTAGGCAGATAACACTGAGAGGAGTAAAATTATACCCAATGTATTATTCACCCCTTATCTTATCGACTGTTGAGCAGGCTTCACTCCGTCACCCCTCAGCAGGCTATCAGAGGACACCCACCCAACACGCCCAGTGACGTTGCCTGCAGCTGCCCCCCATTACCTGTGCAAATTTCCCAGTGCACATCACCCCGTTCCAGCGCGGGACAGTGAGACACCCAGGATGACGCAGCAAGTAGTTATCAGCTCTGCCTATGAAAGTGTCTGGATACCCTGTCACCGAGCCGTCCACGTCATGGAAGATAGACATTTTGTCACCATCATTATCATTGTTTCCAAACCACTCGCCCGATCTGCCAAAAAACACTTTCAGTCCAACCTAGCAGGAGGAAATAGGAAGAAAAACGATGGGTTAACTCTACGTAAGGACTTGGATTGGAGGGTTTTACCAGCCAAAACAGTGATACAGTGAGAACTAGAAGGCTCTACTGTCTGCATAAAGAGTCTTGTTTTGCCTCATCTATCTAGAAAAAATTCCAAATTCATTGGTTTTACCCCTCCTTTCTTAATCCCAGGAGATATTGCCACAAAAATTAGACTTTTGGTTTTTTGAAATGCACCCACACAACCATGTATTCCTTGAAATCACACAGCAATAAATTGGTGGCAAAAGGAAGAGGCATGACTCAAAGGGTAGGGAAGTACTGGAAGATTATGAAACTTACTGAGGAATATCACAGCTGTGATCAAAGAAACAAAAATTACTAGATATTGGGTGAGTTTTCTCATATATTTTCAATAGCTGTTCTAGGATGTCCTGAGAGTGCCATTTTTTTTCTAATTGTTCCCCTAAAACCTTATAAAACTTATAATAGTGACAGCAATTCTCAGAACTGGCTCTTGTCCACATGCTAATATACCCCTTGAAGAATTTTTTTTAGGGACAAGAAATAACAGGAAGCAGCGTTATCCTCATTATGCATAACTCTGTTTTCAAGATTTTTCAGTAGCTAAGGATCTGTCCTGATATGAAAATCCAGCAAAATAAGGAAACTGCAGATGTTCAGCAAAAAGGCATGGAATATTTTATTGTCTGCAGAGAAAATTACTACAGTGTGTGATGATTAAATTCTGAAGTAATCCAGAAAATAATTACTCCAGGTCAAGCACTCTGAGTGAATCCTGCAGCAATGTGTATAAAGCAGACGGCATAAATAGCGAGTGGATCGCACTGACCCAAAGGACTGTAATTTTTTCCATTTAGTTCAACTAATTTTAATTGGACTGTGCACATGAGTAAGAATTAGGGTCAGCAGGATCAGGCTGCAAGTTTACGAAGGGCTTTAAAGGCTTTATTTTAACAATAATAAACAGAACAGCTTAGGAGAATAGGAGGGTCACTGTGATTCTGAGTTAGATGGAAAGTCCCATTGGCTTAAAACGAATGATCACTGCAGCAAGAATTCCTTGCAGAACAAGAGTCTTTAATCCTTTAAAATTAAATTAGAGCCTAGAACCATTTTTCTGCCACCTCCTTGTCTAAGTATTAGTCTCACAAACAAATACCTGACGCAGTCTTATTTAAAGGAGGCTCAACAATATGGAAATTTAATGTGTGGTTTTGACTGGTTTAAAACCTTTCCTTAGTGCGCCACAGGATATTTTTGCCCAAAGGGCTACTTGGGAAAGCAGGAAGATCCCAAAAGTTGGGGTTTTTTTTCTTTCATTTTAATTTATAAAAGAGGAGATATTCACAAAAATGTAAACACTGTGCTGCAGCTCAAAGCTCCGTTATAAATATTTTGTGACAGTGCACTTCTGGAGTTGAATATGAAAACGGGCACATCGCTGGGGAGGAGAACAAAGCCAGCTGTACTTCAAAACAAACCCAGGCACAGCCAGTACAGCTTACATTTGATGAACACCCCCAGTGTTCCAATCCAGCAGGCAGACAGTTTTGGTGCTGACTCTAATCTGGTTTCTAACATTCTCCTCTAAAAAGCCGGAAAGTCAGAAACGAAATGGAAATGTTAATGAGCAGTGTCACTTCTTTTGTAAGTCTCAGGGTAACCTTACTTCTGTACGCTGAGGGACCTAGGTGCACTGAGTTTGCAGTTACAGCTGTTGCAACACACATATTTTTCTAAAGTAAACAGACAAGAGCAAAGAAAAGCCTCAGCTCATCAGGTGTGTCCGTGTGGAGCTAGGAATGAGCTAGAAGGGGGTGCGGAGACAGGTCATGTCTAGCTACCACACTACTGTCCAGACACCTAATTTTCACTAGGTGTGGACTCCCTGGGAGTGATATGGTATAAAGGTTACTTGAATTACCTGTCTGAAGCCTGACAGGGAGACCTGACAGATGATGGTTACACGAGTATGTAATCTCTTAGGAATATGCTAACTCAACTGGTCCAAAGGCAGCACACCTCAGACAGATGCAGACAAGCCCTGAAGACTGCAGTGGAAAACACTTTCTGTATTAAAAATTAATCATGTCCTGGAAGACATCAGAATAACCTGCAACTTCTTCTAAAATTCAACTATAGCCACAGGCTGCCAAAAAAAAAAAAAAAAAAAAAAAAAAAGCCATATCCCATCCAAGGACCCTGCCCTCGTTAGCATGGCTTCTGCCCTGCAAGCCCTCACCCTCCAAGTTCTCTTTGGTCAGGAGTCTCTTTAGGGTTTGGGGTTGGTTTTTGCTGCCCTCTTTTTCAGGCAATAACAGACTTGCACCTTAACTCAGTGTCTGTCTTTCTTCTTCCCATCATGAACTGTTCACCAACTTCTCTTTTGATGCAGAAGCCCAGTGCTAAGACAACATGGGCTAAGCATGGTAAAGGCAACATTAGGAAGCACCCATCTCTCAGTGAGGCAGGACTGCAACCCCATGGGAGTCTCTTGACCACAGCCAGAAGCCAGTGCTGGCCCCACTGAGCTCTTCTGGGAACTACAAACCCACCCAACACAGACTGGCCCTACTCATGGGAGCCCAAAAGGTCACATACAAGCCCTGGCTCCTCACCTCATTCTACAGGAGCTGTGCAGAAAAAGGACAGAGAGATGAATGGATTCCTTTTCTGTGACTAAAAAAATATGTCAGGTCTTCTTAAGAAATCACACACAAGTGTCCTGTTCGGGCATGGCTGGGGCCATCTCCTTTGAGCTCTCCAAGTCCTACTGACTGACAGTAACCAGACCGACAGGGGAGCACAACCACCAGCCATGCCCTCAGCTGGGTTAAGACCAACTACTGCTTCCACTGCTCTGAAATAACTTTTTAAAAGCACTCTTTTTAAAACAAACAAACAAATGCACAAACAAGCCTAGCAATAATTTTGCCATCGATAAATGTCTATATCTTAATGTGAGATTTAGGTTTGTCAGTGGAAAGGCAACTACAATACTTTTTGAGAAGCACTATGTTGAGGTCTTCTGTTCTACTTGACTGTTATTTTTATGCTGGAATTAAACAAGACCTGACTGGCTTTATGATTTTGTTGTCTAACCAATCTGCTGATGAGTCTGATTAATTATACAATTATTCCTTCAGCATGACTAATAGTTTTGTCATCACTATACAATTTGCAGTAATGTTTAATTTTTCTTGAAAAAAAACTGTCAAATGATTGTCCTTTAGGGAATTAGTACTTAGCTACCCTTTAAAAAGTAATAAAATGAAGCCTGGAGATGGAAAATTAATTAAAACAGTATACGAGCTCTATCTTAACTAGTCAAAGACTTATTGTCCCATATTGTAATTAGCAACAAAACGATAAACTAACTCCTTCAAGTCTGAAATCAGATTTAGCACATCTGGGTTCAATCCAGATAAAACAGAATCGACATGAAAAGTGCTGGGATGTAGGTGGTTACAAACATACACGGTTTTTAAGTTGACAAAATACCAACTTCAGAAATTGATATTTCTTGGAAATATACATAAAATTAATAATTTTTGGGATAATGTCATTAGTTTTTTTGTAATAGGCTGACAATGTACTATTTTACTTTGTTTTGCAGAAGTATTTAGTAAGTCTCCTGACCATTGTTACCTTGAAAACTTCAGATCTTAAAGGCATTGCAGTACCAAACTGCCTCTCAGACAAAAAAATGCTGGGATATTTAACAGGTTCATCGGCCTCAAACAGTGCAACTGTATTAATGAGCTGCATTTTCAGCCATCCAGGAGGTAATCATCCCCTTTGCTAATGTTTACAGGTATCATCTGTCTGAAAACATTCTGTTGGACAGAGACCTACAGTTATTACTGGAGGAAAATTTCCACTCTCTTCCATTTCACCAATTGAGCCTTTCCATCATATATTTTTCTCTAAGCTCGCCTCCCCAGTTCCACGTTGATTTTCTCATTCATGTTCCCCATTACTATCTTATAAGCATTTCCCCAAGGGAGGACATAAAGAAGGTACAGCAAATTAGCCCTTATTCTTTTTACAAGGCTCCCTAAAGCATCTAAGGTAGCCAAGATCTCTTTACTGAGATGCACAGGAACTATGTTTTCTTTAAAGGCGCAGTCAAGTGACTACGATCAACACCATCATCTCATGAAATACCCTCCTGTTGTTAGTCCAAAGTGTACCAGAGAGAGGACAGACAAACTAACGGCTTGCCAGATGGAGTGATATTGGTCAATCCCAGAGCAATGGGAATTTTCCTCAAGATAAAGCCAAACCTCAAGCCAAAGTTACTACAGTTCAGGGGCATCCTAACAAGCGCGGACCTTGTTTGAAAAAACCTAAGGAGAGGTTATGATCCCTGGGAGTGAGCCAGGTGTAATCTATCATTTCCCAAGCCAAGTGTGCAGGAATCCAGGACATGGACTGGAATTGCTCAGCATCCTACAGCCCCTGCCAAGCAGAGTACAGAGCCCTGTTCTGCTGTCACCACTCAAGTGAAGTCCCTGTTATGCTCAACGGGAATTTCACTGCTGACCCCAGAAACTGGGCCATGGCTTTGCTTCTAAGTGCATTTGCTTACTTCCATATAAGAATTTTATTGCACCTTATTGCCTCCTGATGTCTCATTTGTGTTTCCCTCAACCTCTGAGGCCAGGTCCTCACCAGTTCCTCAGCACATAGAAGCTGGCAACGCTGCACCAGCTAAGAGTGATGTTCTGGATTTTCTGGTTACAAGGTGAAATCTTCCCCTAATGCAGATTTTTTAATGTCTGCCCAGGCATAAGATACCTTCACTGCCTGGAAATTCCTGCTCTGGGATAAATCTCTCACTGCTTCTAAAAACTTCAAAAACTCACACATCTAACTTTTTTTTCTTACTCACACTTTTCTCCATCAGGATCTGTGACACGTTATTCTGGGGGCTGATCTGCCAGGAGTTTTTCAAGAAGAACCCAATGGCACTTGAGTATCTGTCAACAGTTGGGGTGAACTTCTTGAAAGTGCATTTTGCCATCCTGACAGGCCCATCATAAATCTGGAACCCACGAATAGGGAATGTCCTGTGAGATTTGAAAACAAACACAGTCCTGTGTTAAAAGCTTGGGCAAACTCTGAGTCTTCTCCTGAAAGCACAGAAAGATATTAACAAGTAGCTAAACCACCTTTCCTTTCCCAGAACTGGGATCTGGACACTCATCACACAGTTAATGAAAGATGAAAAGATGAAACTCTGCTGAACATCCTCCACAGGATAAGGCTCAAGTGCAAAAAAAAAACCAAAAACCAAAAACTGAAACAAAACAAAACAAAACCAAAAAAAAAAAGACTTGTAAGCTTGCCTTGACTTGTATGCTGGGGTAAAGCAGTTCAAACCCCTTGTCCCCAGCAACCCTGGGGTTCATCACCACAAGGAAGATCCAAAGGGCTGTGTGGCAGCAATGCCATCAGGTTTCCTGTTCCAGGGTAGACAGGTTTCTCAGGAAAATGTCAGCATAATTAAAAAAATTACATCAGTCAGACTCCCTGGAGGCAAGAGTGTCTCCTTGGAAGCAAGTGCCAAGTGGTGCAGCACATTTTCTCCTCTCCATCCAAGCCACTTAACACAAAATCCTGAGGACCTAGTCCACAGCATTTCATACAGAAGAGAGATTTCTGCAGCATCGGTCCATGAACATGTTGACATCTGTGTTGAAGGAGACACCACTGGAGTCACAGGTAAGGACCTGCCCCTTCCATGGTTTGTTCTGAGAAGGCGCCAAGTTTTGCTTGGCCCCAGTTGCATCTGATTAAATGGTGGCCTGCATCAGTGTCGCAGATGGTAATGAAGCAGTGGCATGGAAGGGTAGGTCAACACCTACTGAGTCCAGAAGGTGTTGTTCAGACATGAAAGCCACAAAGCAGACAACGGGCACACAGGATCTCTCCAGCCTCTGGGTCACCAAGGCTCAGATTCCCCCCTAATCCTGATGGTTTTTCTTGCCGGTTTTCTCCACAGATCCAGAAACACTTTGCCAATCGGAACACTAGGCACAAGCAAGTGTTCCTTCACCAAAGAGATTGTAATTTCCAGAGATGTGATCCCAGTAGCTGGGTCTGGTACAACCCCCACATCCCATTTAGTACTGTGGCATTTTGCCATACTCTTTCTTTCCAAGAGTGCATGGCTTAACAATACCACAGACGATGAGAGCTTGTTTGAACTGCAAAGGAGCTGCCTTACAACTGCAATTAAAATAACAACACCAATAATAACTGAGGCTAGATCTGATTATTCTTGCTGTCCTACACAGATCCCATTCCTGTGTCACTAGAGACATGTATAGTCGGGGCTATGTGCATGGCATGTGCGCTGAGTACTGCTTATTGCTTAATTTTATATTCTTCATAGAGGGATTAATGATGAAGTGAGCATTACCAAAAACATACATCAGGGTACAATTTAGGCTTGGAGAAGCACACCTTGCTATGGGGATGTGGGTAGGCACCGCAATTGCTAGACAGGAGGCTGGGCTGCTAGCAAAATCAAAAATGACGCACAGCTATTTAGAGAGAACGAAGACGCAATAATGAAAAATGACTTCTCCTCTGTCAAGTCAGCCGTGTTTGCCCAGCTACACTGGCAGGAGTGACAGCGGCACAGTGAATGGAAGCTGCACCATCAGCTCAGCCCTGTACTACTGAAGCACCACACAAAAGCCATTTGGCATCTTTCAGATTCTCTAATCCATTCTCCAGTGACTAATAAATTAAGCAGAAAATTAAATCACACACATTCAGTCAAGAATGCTCTCAAGCCGTTGGCCTGAAGAGAGAGTTTATTCGGATGCTTATTATTTCTGGCCTGTACGATAATTTAAACACCCGGTATAAATTACTCATTGATAGTCACATTCATTCCTGAGGCTTTTCTTCTAGCTTACGCTAACGCCAAGAAGAAACAGCAGAAGAATAACTCACTTGTTTCTGGGCAGGGTTCTGTATTCTCCATTTGCCCCCTTTCCCCAGTAGCTGTTTTGGCCTCCCTGGGATCCATGGTTGCTGCTTTCTCCAACAAAAATGGAGCGTGTAACCTCCAGGCTGGAGCCTTCATCTGTTGGGAAAGTCCCATCACTACAAGCAAAGAAACACGGGGTAACTATGCAGCACAGCACAACCGATTAATTAACACCATTAACACATCAGAATTTCTTTTTTTCTTAATTTGGAAAAAAGTGCATGCACTGGTGTAACAGCCTGCTTCGAAATCTCTTTAGAAACCAGCAAGGTAGTGCTTATTTTTGCAGGTCTTTTGCAAGAGGGGTTGAGCTGAGAGCAGCAGGAGCATGGCAGGCACCTGCGGAGGAGGCAAGAGACTGGCTGTGCCACCACGTGGGACCGTCCCAGCTACCCTGCCTTGGCACAGTGCGAGTTACGGGCAATGCTGCTCCGCTGGGCTGGAGCAAAAGAAAAGTCTCCCCAAATGCAGAGCCAGATGTTTAGTCTACTGGTTTAGGACCTACCATCCAAAAGGAAATATTCTGCAATTATGCTGTGTTCACCAGACATGCTGAGGCAAAGAGAATGAAAGGCTAAATTGCCCCTTGTATTAATGGCCATGCAGGGAACACTTGATGTGGTCTGGGAGGGAAATGTGAGGTTTTCTCATGTCTTATAGGAATTACCAGGGGAGTGTCTCAGCTTCCATTCTGAGCCTGCTACACTGGGGGAAAAAAATGGTAAGAAAGTCTGTTTCAAGAAATTACCTTGCCAGAGTGAGTCCAATTCCATTGTCTGAAAACCTGGGGAAGAAGAAACACAACAGGGTAAACGATGAGGAATGTCTGCAGCAAATTTGGCCTACAGACCTATTTCTGTCTGCCGCGAGGGGAATGATAGAACATGTAATTACAGTAACCTACCCCGAGTTGCGGAAAACAATGTCGCCGCCCCTGGCCCAGGCCCCATGGTCATTATTTTTAAAAGCAATAAGACCATCAATCACAGCAGGAACTCGCGGCTTTTCAGGATCAGCATCTTGATGTGGGCGAAACCTGAAGCAAGGAGCTGAGTTAACACGGCACAAGGAGACATAGGAACCAGCCTCAGACAGAGGAGGTCGCGCCTGGCAAACCTCATTCATCTTCCAAATGTCAGCGTGATGGGACTAAAGAGGTGACATGCCCTGGATCAGGCTATTAGCCTGATTTCACCTCAGTGCATTGATACAAAGCAGAAAACAATAAACATTCACAAGGGTGAAATTCTGGCCCCAGTGAAGTCAACAGATTTCTCACTAGACTTCAATGGGCCCACAGTTCCTCTGAATGTGATTCTGTATGATTTAGAGGCATAGAAAACATTTTTCCTGAGTCACTTGGGAACTTTTGTAATTGTCCTTAGAAGGCCCATTGAGAATCCCTGGACTGATGCTAGAAAATCAGTTAGGCACTTTCAGTGGTCTCATTCAGCAAAGATAACGGAGTAATTGGAGCTGCTACAGACCAGACCTCCATATGCTTCTGTCTCTGCTGAAAGAGAAGCTGTCATACAAATAAAGCATTCGCCCTGGGAATCAGGTGCTTCTCAATTACTGTCAGGATATTTCTTGCCACACTGGTTGTTAATGGTAGACTTGCGCCGTGTTTGGAAAAAAATCACCATTGCTTTTGCTGAGCCTACCCTCACCTCCAACTTCTTCCAGCTGATGTCCCAAGGGACGTGTCACCTCAGTGCCCAAGGGGATGGCCTGGGGAAGGAAGTCTTACAAGGGGAGGGAAGAGTCACAAATGGGGGCAAAGTCACCTTTTCAGCCATACAGGAGAACTGAGAGGGTATGATGGAGGAGGGAAAAAAGCCAGGATTCAGCTAAGAGCAGCAGTGATTTCTGCCACATCCTCCTCAGATAGACCCACAGGGCTGCAGTGAGCAAGAAAACAGCCTTCATTTACCTGCTTCCACGCTATGAAAGGAAGCTCAGATATTTTAAAGCAGCTGACAAAAAGCTTTGAGGCTACTTTATTTTCCTTGTTAAGCCTAGACCAGTCTCAGCAATCTGTTACATCATCTTTCAGATGTACGTTCTTCTAAGTAATTAATAAGAAACGTTGGAGTTTACAAACCCATCAACAGAATAATGGGATCTGGATCCCCTTTCATGTCCTTCACTGCTTAGTCCTCATAACCACAAGTGCACGTGTATCATTTTTGGTCAGCAATAACACAAACATTCCAGTGCATAGCTATGAAGTATTTGCCCCTGCACATCAGAGATAGCTTGTGTATTTTTTTCAGATGCTCCAGCCATAATGAGGCATTAACGATCTGCTAAATGCAATGCAGAAGCCAAGCAGCAATACAACCATCCAAAATACTAAGCCATACAGCACGTGCTTACCTGGCATTGTCGACAGTAAGATACTCTCTGGGATCTTCAGCGCTGGCTCTCGTTGTCTTTACTCCTTTTCCAATAAACAAACCAGCCTGAAAATGAACGACTCAATTATTTTAACAGACCCCCCCAACAGAGAGCAGAGATCCCAGATTTTTATCAATGAACGTGGGCAGCCAGTGCGTGCCGGCACAGGGAGCGCCTGCAGCCTGGGCTTTCTCTTCCCTCTCGGTGTCACTTGGCACTGCTCAGCATGACACGAGCACAGGATGTAGCACGCTGAAGTCAGGATGGAGCCTGTCCTGCCATATGTTATGCATCAACATCTTGGGCTGTCTTCTGACCCAAAGCAAGGCGCTGAACTCCCACTCTCTCTCCCCCTTGCAGAAAGCAATAAGGGACTGTGCCAAGCTCTTGATAACTTTTTGGAAAAAGAGTGTTGCTAAGAAGTAAAGCTTTAAATAAAGAGTGACGAGTCCCCCGACAGTCAAAAGAGAACACGAGCTGCTGTAGCCAGCTTAAAGACTTTGGGCTAGAGCAGCAGCTGTCATGGACCAAGATGCAAAAGACACAAGGCACAGAGAACAGCACTGATTTCAATCTAGAATCCTGAGCAACAACTTAAAAATGCTTTTTATAGCTAAAGGTTATGTTTTCATGTCAACAGTGTATTTTGGGGAAAGTGTTTCTCTTGCAATTACCCTTGAATTTTTGGTCTCATTTTCCCAAGGTGATGAGCAGACGCTGTCACAAAGGACTTTTGCTCATCCCCCTATATCCTTGCACTGCTGTGGCCAACAGCAGTGCTCAGTGTCCTGCCTCTCGTTCCTTAAACCTCACTTAGTGTAGATGTACCTATGGCATGGGCACAGCCCCTCTAACACAGGCACCCAACCGAAGCCCCTGAAATGGGAGCCCCGTCCTGCTCAGCTCCCTCTTTAATCATTAGAAAAAGCATGAACCCCCCAAAATTTATTGTCTCTTGACACAGTGTTAAAAGACCATTATCAAAAGGTAAGAGACCCATGATCATCTGATATCAGAGCACCACGCACAGTCAGCCCCGCATCATACTATTTTATTGATAGTAACATACAAAAATTGTCCACGTGCCTTGAAATTGGAGTGGGCTCTGTTGTTGTAAAACACTCCCAAGGGGGTATGTTCAGCCTGTCCCTCTGGATATTGCCCCTCGGACTGTCCCGTGGGAACCCGGTGGAAGATGTACCATATCCCGACATCCTAAAAGAGAAAGGGAGGTCTGAGAAACAGGGCACTGCATTTAATGATCCAGGTTATCCTGGGGACTCAGCATTTCCCACTGCGCTGGCCAGATTTCTAACCCAAGCATGCCAAACGTGTGAGTCCCAGAGGACATACACCAGCCTACACGCTTACACCTCGCGGCTTGTTCGTTGGCACGGACAGTGGGCCCGTGGGGCGCACACACAGGGGTTTCCAAAATGCACATATTGTGGGTGAAATTTAGGTGGTTTATCAGAAACCACAGCCTTCTCCTTACAGGCACACTAAACACAAACACCATTTGGGTAAACATCAGAGATAATAACAAGGAGAGAGTACATGTGTGCATATATATATTCATGCAAATATAAAATTTTACTGGGCATTTAACTACGAACTATCAATAAAACCAAACTTTTGCTAAGGGACACCAGACACCACTTCTAGCCATGGTTGAGAGATACCAGTGAGAGAACCGTAGGCAAATACTTGTTCTTAACAGAGACAAAGGTTGCAGAAATACATATTCAAATTTTACGATGGCTTACTAAAAATTCATTGCCCTCACACCAGTGACATCAATAAAAGTAGACTATATGGGAACTGGAGGCTAAGTATAGCTCTTGCTGTTAAATTATTTTACCTGAGCACCGGCCGCTGCATTCCCTATTAAGTTGTTGTTCGGATTTGCAATCCAGAATGTGCTGACAGCCCTGAAAAAAATCAAAATTAAAATGATCCTAAGCAGTTACCGAACAGGAAAGGATACATTTTCATAGCTCTGCACTGGACTTGAGCCACAACTCTCCTATTGACTTTAAAACTCCACACAACCTTTTAATGATACTTTTTAAGGAAAAGAAACCATCTAGTGATGCCAGACATGTTCGTTTATGGAGCCACATGCTGAACCTATTGTAAATTATATGAGACCGTTAACACAAAATCCATGTTCTCTTAAATGCAGCTTAAGGAAATCCAATGTCCTTTTTTTTTTTTTTTTAAAGTTAAGCAGTTTTGGAAAACATCTGAAAAGTGAACTTTTGGGTTGTTTTTTGGAAGTTCAGGGGCAATGGCAGGAGGTACGGGATTCCCTGTGGATTTATGAAGCTTCTACATAGAAAACAAAACACATGTCCTTGCAAGCCGCAAATGGCTCGTTAAGCAGGAGATTAAGGAGATATTATTTTGATGTTTGTTCAGATAAGGAGTTTTTGTTTCAGAGGGAAGATCAGTAGTGGCACAAACAGAAGTCAGATCTGACTATGAAAACATCATTGTCTGTTGTCTTACTTCATTTGATAACATCTTTTGCAGTAATAAAGACCACATGTAAAAACACTATCAAACTTTTCTCATGATCATACCAATTAATTGGATCATTCTACGCAGAAAATCTCTATAATTTTTTAGCCACCTTAACTATTACATAATCAAGAATCCACACTCCTTTGGCTTAACAGAACCACTAAATAGGTGCAAAATAAATCTGTCTTAACTGTACAATCAACCTTACCATTTCAACAAGAATTTATTTATGCAAATTAAAAGAAGCTGGATTTGGCCACTGCATCCTTTTCCAGAAAACATGAAAATACAATTTTTCTTGGCTAAACTGTGTTCTTAATACAATAACCAGCAGCAAGTACTCCTTGCTTCGGATTCATGCAGGTGTTAACAGGTATCTTCACATACAAAACACGGTCAAGAAGCTAAATTATTTAAAAATGCAAAATGAGAGAAAAAGCAACAATTTTTCATTTAGTATCCAATAGCACCTTTCAAAACTTTCACCGTGGCAATCTTTGGGACCCAGCTATAGAGCACAACGTAAGTGCAAAACCCCACTACAGCTCCCGGAGCACTCACATGCAGTCATTGCTCGGCACAGGGACGTAATTCCCATAGACGTGGCTGCGGATGGCGAGGCACATGGCCTCGTTGCGATCTGAAGGCAAGATTGTCCCCGACTTCGTGAGGAGGCCCAAGTTGTGATAAAATGTGTTGCGTTGCTCCATCCCATCTTCGAGGAAGAAACAGTGCCCCAAAGTGTCATAGCCAATGGTGTCTTTTACCTGGAAAAAAATTATAGAGGCCATAGATTGCAATGCTGACAGCAGCAGGGACTATGACTGGTGTGCTTTGCTTATCAATAAATTCCCAAAACACCCATGGAGTGGTTTTGCCACCCCTCTGCATGGTGAGCAGTGCCTCCACGGGCACCTGTCCTGGAGTTAACTCAGACTACATGGGATTTGGATAACTGTGGACTGATCTTCTTATGCAGTAAAACTGCTATTAAAATGACTCTGAGGAAGATCACATGCATAATTAAAGCAAAATTGCAAAATACTGGATTTAAAACTGCCCTTCAGCTTTAAGAGAGAATATTCGATTCAGTGTCATGGAGTAAATATCCGTGTAAAGATAAACCAAGGAGTAATCTTCCATCATAAACCAACGAGTTAGCCTAGTTAACCCAGAAATTTTCATGAACTGCAACGCTTCCCAAATAAAATAAGAAATTCTTTAAAATGTTTCATGTTAAGGAATGTGTATTAACAAGGTGTCTGTTCTTTCTTCTCTGTTCTCAGAAGGTGCAGGGACATGTCATTCCTGTAATGATCGGCTTGGGCAGAGATGGTATTTTACTGTTTCAGCCTATTTAAGATTAACTGACATGCACAGAGATCTTGCATTAAACCCTAATTTGACCAAGAGGACTTAGCACAAGCCTCCTTTGATGTACAGTCTTAGGAAGACAAATCCAGAAATCTTTCTTTTAAATGTAAATACTAAATCAGGCTCATTAAAATGCCAGCTATTTGTTACTAAATCTTACTGAAACCTAACTTTGTGCTCAAATGATCCCTGTCAGCACATTTATTCACTCTTCAGGCACACAAAATTCCTGTTGACGTCAGAGTTATGGCCATGTAAGACTGCAAGATTAACTAATATTAACCTACTTGGTTATTTCTGTATACAGAAGGATACTTGGACTAAATCCATTTCAGATTCATATCCTGCGGTTTCCCCTTAATGGGCTGCGACTGTACGTAACATCTGGAGTCACAAGCAGTACAGTCCCCACAGGTATATCTCTACCAGATCTCATTGTTTTCCTGGCAGTCACCCCTCAAACTTGTCATCTGCTGCTCTTGTTTCAGCCCCAGTGAGGTGCTGAAGAGAGAGTTAAAAAGAAGACACGACACAGCCAGGTACCCAACTCCTGACTGACACAGTTTTGGAAATCCACCGAGATCCTTCCCACGGGTGCAACAGTGTTGAGTGAGCTCCAAGGAGGGTAACAGAGAAGCTATCTGCAGTGACACGGAACGTGTCCCCACCAGCTGAGTCTTGGGCGTACGGATAGGAAACGGATTTAGATAAAAATCCAAATGCCTTGCCAGCCTGCTAAGAACAGTAAGCCTTGCTACTTCTGTCCTTCCAAATGATGGGCAGAAGCTGCACTAAGGAGGCCATGGAGGACTATTTTGGGAAAGAAACTGTAACAGCAAACTGCCTGCTGTTTTAAACAGCATTTCAACTGTAGAGTTTCATTCTTCTGAGTTTAGCTGAAGTTCAGCTAATCTGCTTTGGACAGCTGTGGTAAAAACCAACCTTGGATCCAAACCCAGATTTTAGCTGTAATTAATATGATTTGTCACAGCTTTAGAAACACATGGCAGCCTGGAAAACTTACGTATATGAAACTATACTGAGCACTTTCCTGATCAGAAATAGCATAATTTAAAGGTCACTTACGTTTGCACTGAAAGATAAGGGTCCATGCCTTTAGATCAAAACCTGAATAACTGATCAATTCTGGCATATCACAATTAGAAACTAAATTCTTGGAAACAAGAGCCCACCTGCGGCACTGTGACAATAGCATGTTACTGTACGTGTCAGCATGAAACACTGCCCACAACGCAGGCTACAGCCCCGCTGGTGGGTCCAACGCCAGATGACTGAGATGCCTCTAAACACTGAATTATATATAGTTCAGCAACACAATATAAGTGACCTTTATGCACTGCAACGTTAGACATGAAAGACTACAGTAGTCTGTGTTCGCTCGGTGTGTGCCAGGGCAGCGAGGGGCATGTCCCAGCTGCTCCCAGCCGCGGCGGGTAACCCAAGCTGTGTGCACTGCCGCCGGCTTGCAGGGCGGCACAAGCCTGGCACACGGGAGCAGCAGATGGGAGAAGAGCCCTGCAGCCAGCCTGGCATGACCCCGACACAGCAAAGCACAACCCACAGCGCTCCTGCAACGTGCTTCTGCAATTACATCCTCTAAAGCCTCAAAACAGGAGAGGGAAAAACCACCTATCTGGTTTATTCTGCCTCAAGGGCTGAAGTTTCATAAGCTGATGCTAAAATGGGTGCCCATCTATGCTATCTAACTGCCTTGCTCTGATATACATGCTCTTCTCTGGAATGGGAAATTATTTTAATTTATTTTAAAGTAAGGCTTGTTATTACATTTTAATCACTCTTTATCTTAATGACTGTATTGAAATCACACAATTCTTCCACAGAATCACATACTTAACCTTCGCTATGAAACCTGTTCACTGATTCACGGACTCAAAGCCCTCAGCAGTCAGATGGGGGGAGGCTGGACCTCACACTTGGACAACTATTGTATCCCATGCATCCAGATAAATCCTTGACAACACCACTTTTGATAAAGAGCAAAAGCACACACCATTCTTCTCAGGACCAATATCAACACAAGGTTTAATTTTTCATCCCAGGCAGGTTCCTTCAATTCCAGAGGTTTAATACCAGTAGGAAGAGAAAAGGAATCAAACTATATCCACACATACTGGGCAAGTCTCCTGCCACCTAAGGGCTCTCTGTACACAAAACCAGGCTCTACAGACAGAGCAAATCACATATGTTAGAAGACAATCAATAATTTTGAGTGATCTGGACAACACAAATCCAGTTTAGGGTACATGAAAAGGGCTTCGGTTGTACAAGTCCAGCATCACATTTTCATGAATACATCCTTTCAGGGGGACCCTTTCACACAAGGATCCCACCAGAGTGCATCTACATCATGTCTTACACAATTTCATGTCCAGGGTTGAGAAAGAGTTGGCAGGAAAAAACTGGGAGGTCAGGGATAGTTCAGGGAGTGCCTCTGCCCAAGCACACATGGGGCGAATGAGGAAATGCCCGCAGACACCAAACACCGTTCCGGGTCCTGCCGAGCACCCAGCAACTGGACATGTCAGGACTGGAGCAGGAATCTGTCTTTTCCAGCTGGGACACATATGGGTTGTGTGTTTTTTTGTTATTTGGTTTTGTTTTGTTGTTTTTTTTTAAGTTCCTCTCCACACTGCCCTTGTGAGGACCCAGGTCAAAGCCAAGCTCCTGAGGGCTGTTCTGGCACCGAAGCAACCGTTTGTGTCTGTCCCTCTCATATTTCATT
This sequence comes from Pterocles gutturalis, assembly GCF_000699245.1. Lineage (NCBI taxonomy): Eukaryota > Metazoa > Chordata > Aves > Pterocliformes > Pteroclidae > Pterocles > Pterocles gutturalis. Next base: position 2,875 of record NW_010133115.1, on the reverse strand, counting down.
CCCTTTGTCATGTGAATATTCTGGGATATATTTCACCCTGCCCTGACTTGAACAAGGCCTATCTTTTTTATCTCCTTTGCAAATTAAAGGTCCATTGTTTCAGTCAGGTCCAGTAAAGGTCTACTGCTTTCATTTTAAACAAAAATTCTAACCTGAACACTAGTCAAGTGAAGTTGACAAGTTGGGACATATCTTGGGGAAAAGATGTCTTGTTTCAATATTCTGATTTCTCTTTGCATCATGAATGGCTCTTACTGTTTAGCAGTGCCTAAGCAAAGAAATGAACTCGGTACTAATAAAATATGTCTCCTACCAGAAGGCCATGAGTTCCATGTATGGCAACACACCTAGAGAAGCAGTGGTGGATCGCCAGGTTATCAAGGTACGTTGGGCGTTCGTATCCTCCTCTCTCATCCACATCCTCAGCCAAGTGAAAATGCACAGGGTAACTGCCCAGGAGTTGCTGCCCCATGTTTTTTAATTCCACTCCTGACATGTGAACAGAACTAAAATTCCTTAGGATCTGTTGAGACAAATGTAGATCCAAGTAAGGCATTACCACATAAACACATGCAAATCAAGGTACGTTGGGCGTTCGTATCCTCCTCTCTCATCCACATCCTCAGCCAAGTGAAAATGCACAGGGTAACTGCCCAGGAGTTGCTGCCCCATGTTTTTTAATTCCACTCCTGACATGTGAACAGAACTAAAATTCCTTAGGATCTGTTGAGACAAATGTAGATCCAAGTAAGGCATTACCACATAAACACATGCAAAAATGAAAACCCCTTTTTTTTTTTTTTTTTTTCTTATTAGGCAATAGGTTTGAAGAGTAAAACAGGGTCTGATCCCAGAAGGAGGTGTCAGCTCCCTGCTCCAACTCGCCGCAGCAGAGCACCTGCACACCTACGGGCACCACGCTGCCAAGGAACAGCTGCCGAACAGCATGTGCAGAATTTGGCAATAGCAGTGTGTGACATGGCTATGGGCAAAGGGCTCCCACCAGCTACAGAAAGGGGTGGCATTCCCCACCAGGATCTATTTCCTGGCAGCCTGATCTCTTTCAAGTGATTTTAGGCAAGACCTGCACTGCTCCCCAGTTTCCACCAACTGGTGTTGGAGTAATTTTGCACAAGACCCCTGCAACACCAAGAACACATGGGACAACCAAGAGGAGGCAAAGCCCAACAGAGCGAGCCCCAGCACTTCTCGAGCCATGATGGGAACAGGTTTGCTCTGCAGGAAGCACATTTTCTTCAGTGACATCTCAAGGAAGCATGTGGCTTCACACTAACCCTACTGACAGCAATGCCGCTAAAGAGTCCCCTCTAGCCCAGAGCAGGGTACATTTTTGCATACGTGGTAAACAAAATGGCACAGCCTCACTGCAAGTCTAATTTTGAAAAACAGGCCAACAAACATTTCCCTCCTTCATAGACAAGTACACTTTTTTTTCCCAAACACAACGGTAGTTTCATGTGTTATATTGCCTGTTTACAAACCAGGAAAGGAATGATCTGAAACCACCTACAGGCATATGCATTAAAAATGACTCACTTTAATATGTCCTCCAAATGTGTCAAAGGAGAAAAACTGACATTGATTTTGTCCATAACAGGAGTCTTCCATTTCTCCTTGAATAAGTATATTTCTAGTCAGAAGACCAACCTCTGCCCTCATATCGACTCCATCTATGACTTCTCCAATGTGAAGATAAAGCGGGCTGCCTGTGAAAATCAGAAACCTTTTCATTCATGGTGAGCACAGCATCTTCATTATCCCATGGTTCTAAGCAAGTGTGTGCCTTTCATTTAACCAATCACCAAGCCTAGGGACATGCCCAGTAGTTAGCATTTGATCAGCAGGAGTAGATCAGCACTTCCCCTGACTTCTGCTGGGGAAACTGCCCCTAGTCAAACCTTAAAATCTCAATACTGAGGCCTTCAGCTTTCATACAAAAAGTGTCCATGTGTTTATGGACAAAAACTAGCTAAAAGGCAGGTAAACGTAAATGTAGAACATTAAAGACAAGACATTGTAAATATTTACCACAAGTGAATAGCTTGATAAAAACATTTCATACCATCAATTTTTACTTGATTACTTTTACATTCAGGGCAAGGAAGGAGATTAAACTCTTCAGCCTGATGCATAGAATAATCTGTACTGGCGATGACAATCCGGTCACCAGGTAACCAACTTGTAACCTCATCCACCAAATGAAGAATTATTCCTTTGGATACTTCCACTTTAAATCCATTATGAGGCACCCCTGAAAAATTAAGCAATCAATTATTTTTACAGTTGCACACAACAGAATCATGCAATTAGCCAAAGAGTATAGCAGGTTGATTTTTACCTAGATAACTCTGTGTGCAATAGATGTACTCTAGCCATCAAATATATCAGTGCTTTCTTTTTAGGAATAATTTTTTTTAGTGTGAGGGTGGTGAGGCACAGGCACAGGTTGCCCAGAGAAGCTGTGGGTGCCCCATCCCTGGAGGGATTCAAGGCCAGGCTGGATGAGGCTTTGAGCAACCTGGGCTAGTGGGAGGTGTCCCTGCCCATGGCAGGGGGTTGGAAGTAGATATCTCTAAGGTCCTTTCCAACCCAAACCATTCTGTGATTCTATGATTCTATGATTTGTAGGCAGCTAAAATACTACTCTGTAAGAGTACTGCTGTTAGTTTGGTCACTGTCCAGATAAGCAAAAAACTATGGTATTATTATCATTGCACTGCTGAGATTCACAGCAGCCAGCAAAAGCAGAGCAAAGCAACAGAAGACAAGCAATCGCCGAGAAACACTAAACCTTTTATCCATCCGCTGAATGCAGTAACAGTAAAACGGGTGCCATCATACGTAAGAAAATCTC
>NW_010133114.1:0-19807 GCF_000699245.1 Pterocles gutturalis | reverse complement strand
AAAATAAATAAAGTGCAGCAGGCAGGGTGGGATTTGTTCTGATCTCCTGCTCGGACGTGCTTCCCCTGTCTTTGACCAGGTCCGTGACCCTCTCCGATAAAGATGTACGAAGAAGAATTTAGAGTAGGTTAAAAAGCCTCTTTTTCAATCAATGCTCAAGGAAGGGATAAGATGTGACACAAATGTATGATCGTGTGCCACAAATAGAACATTGTGGGAAGCTTTCCCTTAAACATAAGCTTTGTCCTATATTTTTTCAAACAGTTTATTTCCTTGCTGTGTAGGTCATTCTTAACATTAGGCTAAATTTAGCTGAAGTTACACTAACAGCGAAGACAGACTGACTCAGAAAGCTGAATTAGACCCAGTCTTAGCTGCATGGCCTGGTCAGGGGCCTGGATGCAAAACTATTCACATTTTTATTGACTTTTTCTCAGGGACCTTGGTTAAAGTTAACAAAATCTCAGCCATTTAAATAAAATACCTTGTCTCTAGAAAATTAAAAGTGTATAGAGTGTTTTGCCTGGTATACTCATGCTGCATGCCATGTATACAGCTTGAGTTAATTTCAAGGATATTTCTACCACAAAGTAAGGAAAGTCTGTAGCCCTAACATCTCAGGCCTTTTGAAATTCTGTACGTGAAACTTCAAAACAGTGGTCTAATCTCTGCTTCCAGTAAGGATGGCAGAACTTGTTTATACACTTTGATTATCTGTTCTTTGTGTATAAATTTAGCTGTGGGTGGAGTATCCTGAGACAGATTTTTCCCTGTATATGCTATACATACAGAATGACAGAAACACACATGATTCTGTGTTAGATTGACAATGAATTACATTTGCTAGCAAATACTGGATCAGAGCCATCTGTTTCAGAAATTAGCATAGCAGCAATTTGTTTGTTTGGCTTCATCTGTCTATTAGTTTGGTCAAATTCCTCTTGTTTTAGAGACACTATCACATACAGAAAGGACCTGTGATACACTCTGTGCAGGCATCCCCTAAAATACATAAATTATTCTAAAAAAATGGAGATAAGAAATGCAGTTTTCAGAAATACAGACAAAGCTAAATGAAGGGTTGTTTTTTTTTTTTCCCCTGAAAACAAGGTTGACTTTTTCAGTGCACTCTTATTATGCTAAAAATCATCTACCCCTAAACTACTGATACCAAAATACTTCTCTCTGAACCAAAGAAGTGTTGCTGCACTTGTAGGTGCGCTGTATCTTTTATTTCTGTATATTTTGACAGAATTATGGAAATCCTTCCTGACTTTCAGCCTCCACAACTTCCTACTGAAGAGGTATTGGTATTCTTAAAAATTGAGAAGTCTAGTTCCAAACAACAATCAAAAAAGGGACATCAATCCATTAAATGAGAAAGTATAACCCCATTAGACAAGAGCATTTCTAAAATGGTTCACTTTGAAGGCAGGTATACCTAAAGAAAATTATATCTCTTACACAGCTTTTTTATTTGCACAGCTTATTTATTTTTTATTTATTTTAATTTTTTTACTGAGTCTGAACTGGTCAATATTTCAGTTATTTGCCTAGATTTTTTTAGGTTTCCAGGAAAAAAATAAATTAAAATTCTACTTATACTCCAAAAACTTGCACCTATCATTTGATAGTTCCTACTGGATCTGGTTACAGCACAAATATTTCTCTGCAGGTGTAGCAAAAGGTCTACATTGTTGTACAACTCATGATCATTATGTGGCGTTTGCTTGATGATACAAGTTTAGATTCAGACTATATTCCTAACTGCTGTTTGAAATATAACAGAATATAGTCATAGGAAAGTCCTCTGTACTCTGGAGAAGTATAAAGTATGATAGTGTTAATCTGAAAAGAGAATTCTAGGTAGATCTGCTGAAATATGAAGAAATGTGAATGTTTCTTACAGCTGAATACTGCTAACACGTGATTTAGACATGTACTACACAAAATAAAAGGTTTAGTTCATATTACTTCATATCTTAGTTACATGACAAAACCAAGAACAAGAATGCCTTCTAAAAAAACAACTTACGTTTCTCCTTCAGAAAAATGAGTCCTATGTTGTAGGCAATGAAAATGATGTGAAGTCTCAACTCAAAGGACGTGAGCGCTCATTCTACACGTGAATTAAAAAAGCACCTGTGTTGCTTTGTTTACGTGCATCTGTCTCTACCTGAGCATCTAATTCATGTTGCTCCTCCCACGATCCGCCCCGTTTCTTTGTTTAATCTGAGCAACCAACAATAGGATCTACACAAGTTTAGAAACCTGGACTGGATGGAGGGAGTGTGATTTGCTAATGAGAAGCAGCTTACCTAGTTCCCTGTTAAACTCATAACACCTAAGACAGAATTTTGCTTGTATTGCTCTATGATGAAACATCAGGACTAGCTAAAGTCAGACGGTGACAAAATCTGATAGCTTCACTGTCCTATTAGAGCACAACGATTAAATTGCCTATTCAGAGTACAGCATTCTGAATCAATTTCTTGTTAATGCATACCGCTATTTTTAGAATAAATAGCAAATGTTGTCAGAAGGAAATAGTTATGTATTTTAAGCGATGGAAAGAGAGTATAAGTGCTTTTTGAAGGTAAGTATAGAAAGCCATTACAAAGCTTATCTTTGCAACTGACCTATAAAAGCTACAAACACATCAAAGGGTTTGAGGACATCAGATACGAACTTTAATTCTTCACACAGTCAAAACTCCTACGAAGCCAGGGTCCCACGATCACAACAACTCTGAGTATGCTCAGCAATACTAATGGAACTCAGACTTACCTGGGCAGCTTCATTCAGAATTTTCATTTAATTAATGTTACAGTTTATTGAGTAGTGATTTCTTGTAGTTTTTTTAATTGCTGAATTTAAGGCAACACAGATTTTTAGAATAGGATTTCTTGAAGATTTTATTATTACAGAATAAAAAACTTTGAAAAAAGTAACTGAAATGTGTCTGCTTCAGGACAGCAGCTTTTTGTTTACAGTTGGCAGGTTAAGAAGACGTTATACTTGTGTCACAAGTAAAGACGGCAAAAATTTCTTCCAGGTAAATATTCTAGACTTTTGTAGCAATCTCAGATTTTAGCAGCAAACATTTTTTCTTATATTTTTGTCCAGCTTTAACCGTAATGCATTTAGTCAATCATAGCGCTATTAATTTTAGTTACTATGGCTTTTTATTTTTTTTTTAAATACTGAACAAAGATGTGCTTTACTATAAATACTTAACAAGTCATCCAGATATCATAAGCTACCAAGTACAGAGGGGATGAAAATGCCAGTGACTCCCACTGAATGATTTAGCCTTAAGGCTCCTGCAGGTTTTATTCAGATTCAGAATGGTAGGTGTGGAGAGGAGGAGATAAATAAAACATTTGTTTCGGAAAGTAGGTGACTTTGAGAGAGCACTGATTTAAACCATGAAGACTTGGCTCTTAGTCCGTTAGCTGATCAAAAGAATATTGTTAAGAAGTGAGGCTGGTGAAGAACACTCAACACCAGCCCCCCAAGTGGCACTTACCAGTAAATTCCTGCTTTTCCTTTAACTATTCTGCACCTTCTCTGAAGTTCTGTACATGATTTAGTCAGTGACTCCCACTGATTTATCACACAGTCACTCCAACATGTTTTTACACCACTCATTGAGTATTTTGCTGAAGGTCTAATCTGATTTGGATGTATTACAATTTATCTTGGATTAAGCATTTATCTGCTAAGGATTATGACCTATACTATGAGGTACTGAGGAACCATTGGAGTTCAGGAATGTGTAAGCACATTAGAATGAATCAGCAATATTCTTTTTTGACACAGACTTCACACGTTATCTTTTTTCAATCAACTTTGCAGCATTCATACAGGTAAGTATCTAATTTTCATTTCATATGGGCAGTAACCTGGAAAGCTCTTAGCATCCAGTAGGAGCAAAGCTGCATTTAATTAGGAGCAGCTTAAAAGATCAGGCCTCAGAGCCACATGACTTTGTATTCCCTCTGCCTTCAACAGTCAGTATAACATTGATTTTTTTAATATCAATGTAAATATCTTTCCTTCTTTTTGAAATGTATTTTGGTGAGTCTTCCACTGCTACCCCAACTTTCTACTTTTTCTGATTTGCACAGCCAGAAGTGGAAAAAGAACAAGGATAAGGAACAAAGAAACTGTATTACCTTTCTGTTTATTACCTTTCTGAACTTCTAAGACTTTTTTTCTTGTTTGAATAGATTTAAACGGCTTCCTCTATAGATATACATGGTGCTGCACCTCAGGAAGAGTATTGGCTTTCTCATGTGATTATAAGAAGTTGGTCTTTGGTTTTACTTTGTGGCAAAGCCACCAGCATATGCTATAGTTGCCCCAAAATAGGCTCCTAGCTATTTTCATGCATAATAGTTTTGTATATTTATCATATCTTAGAAGTCCCATTTTATGCCACTTTAGTTGCACAAAAGTTAGCGAATTCCAGTGGCCACTTTAATTTTGTATATTTGTAAGTTTTCCTTACAGATTGTGTTTTTCCTTCATGATGATACAACACAACGTTTAAATACTTAAAGGCAATCTTTCATAATGCTGGAGATAAGACCTCAGATATGAAACTGCACGATTAAACATGTTTACACACTCTTACTAAAGGCATTAGGAAAAAAATATGTGGTTCATTTGCAGTATACATTTCTACTATTTGCTAAATATTGCCACATTTAGAAGGTGCAATCATGTGACGAATGACTGTTCGGCAGTATTCATTTTGAGGATTGCCTGCAATGTCTTACTAACCAGGGAGGTTACAGTATGAATGTCACTGTAAAGAGATGAAACCTGAGGTTGTAGGAGGGTGCTAGTTCTAGTATGTCTGACTTCGTTAAATGGAGTAATGTAATTAAATTTTGGTTTTCATGAGAACAGTTGAAAATTCACATTTCTTTACAGTGTTGGGATATAGCATGCTTTGTTACCAGTTTGCATCACAGTTTCGTATCCAATTAATGTTCAGGAACTCTGGATTTACGGACACAGCAATGTGTGTGAAACCATAGCTCATATTTCAGTTATGCAAGGAAAAAATACAGCTTATGAAAAATTAGACAAAACAGAAGACAGAGAAATGGATGAGCATAGAAAATAATTGATCTGCTGTAACTAAAAACATTGATGAGTAAGCTGTAGAGACATAATCAAAGATAAAAGTATTTTTCAGTACCTTTTCTGTAAAATATCAAACAGAAAATCATCTGGCTTCCCAGAAGAGAAAGGCTCCATGATACAATGAAATTCTTTACCCATTTTCACATGGGTACATGTGCAATAATGAATAAAAGGTATTTTCTGGTAGTGGGATACATTAATGTTGCAGTGGAATTTAGGGCCAGCATGCCCAGGATATTGATCTTAAAACTGCTTCTGAGACACAAGGATGAGTAGGACATGTTAATGTACTTTCTTTTGACATCAGCCCAGAACTGCACGTGTGAAGTGACAACCCTAAGGACAGGATGGATGGCAAAGTCTAACTTTGGAAAGACTCTTACGTGTGCTTGGAATCACAGAATCATTCAGTTGGAAAGGACCTTAGGAGGCTTTCTGGTGCAAGCTCCTGTGCAGTTCAGGGTCAACGCTGAAATCACATCAGTTTGTTTAGGACTTGGTGCAATGAAGTTTTGAAAGCGTGCAAGGATGGATATTCCCCAACCTCTGGGCAACCTGTTCCAGTGCTTAAATATCCTTCTATTTAACTATTTTTTCCTTATATCCAGCTGCACCTCAGTAATGAGCCTAGCTCTATTTTTTTTTTTTTTTTGGTAGCCTCTTAAGTATGTGCAGGTTGTTTTTAGCTATTTTGGAAGCTCTTCTCCAGACTAAACAAGCCCTCTTCTCTTAGGCTTTCCTCAAAGAGCAAGTGCTCCAGCCCTCTGAACACCTTGATGCTTGTCTGCTCAACTTTCTCAAGTTTATCAGCATCTTTCTTGTACAGGAGGCCCCCAAGCTGCACATAGTATTCCAGATACTAAAATAATCTAAATACAGAGTAAAAGGGAATAATTACATCTCTCAATCTGCTGTCTATGCACCTGTTGATATAGCACAATATGCTGTTAGCCTTCGTTGCTGCCAGAGTGCTCTGATGGCTCATATTTAGTGTACATCACCAGGACCCCCACGTCCTTTGCAGCAGAGCTGCTCCTCAGCCAGCCAGTCCCATCCTGTACCCTTGCAGGAGGTTAGTCTGTCCCAGGTGCAAGACTTTTCACATGTCCTTGTTGAGTTTCGTGGGGTTCCTGTCAGTCCATTCCTTCAGCCTGCATATGTCCCTGTAAATGACAATTTTGATCTTGAGAGTGCTGACCTTGAGAGTGCTGGTGGCACCCCACCCCACAGATGCCTTCTGCAAGCCTGACGAAGTTGTGCTCTGTCTTCCACTCCACAGCACTGATAAAGACACTCAATGGCGTAGGTAGACTCCCAAGGAGCACCATTTGTACCCAGCTGTCAGGTGGAGCATGAACCGTTAGCCCACAGTGCCTGTCAGGCTAGATTGTCACTCATGTAGTACTCTACCCATCCACACTGTAATGTTCCAACTTGGATCCAGGGGTGCTGTGGGGGAGTGTGCTGAAACCTTGTTGAAGTCAAGGGAGATGACATCTACTGCTCTGCCTTTGGCTGCACATCTTGACATTTCACCACAGAAGGTAATTAGGCTTGGTCAAGCATGGCAAACCCTGGTAAATCCATGCTGGCCACTGTTTCTCATCACCTTTCTTTCTTCTTCAGAAATGGCTCCTGTGGACTTGCACCATTATTGTCCCAGAGAACAAGCAGACGCTGACTGGCCTGTAGCTGCCTGCATCATTCTTCTCGCCTTTCTTTAGCGTTATGGGCTTTTGGGTAGATTTAAGTGTGAAATCAGTCTTTCACTTCACAGTTAAGAGATTTGACATAGTCCATAGTTATACGCTCCCTATAAACTGGGACTAAAAAGCCTATAAACAGTTATTGATCTCCACATGCTACTGGGGAAATTTTCCAAGATCAGCGACAGCTTGGAAATCACTGGCATTTTACAATTATAGATCACTGCTTCACTTTTTTGGCATTTACAGTATTGCATTATGGCAATGATCATGCTAGATGTGTATATAAAAAAACAAAATGCTTTTAGCATTTTAGTACTTTTTGTTTGAGCAATATTATAGATGGAAATTTCCTGATACAATTCAAAATAATGGTTTTGTTTATTAAAGATATATATACCCATTAAGATGAAGTTAAGATGAGAAAAATGCTTGTTTGTGTGAAAATAATATCTGCTTTCTCAACAACAGTATTTCCTGAGGTTTCTTTGATTCATAATGACTAAACCAAATTTTAACTCCTGTTAACGCTGCAGAATGCAGACAGTTGTAGAAAAGTACGAAGTATTTTGCCCTCCCAAGTAATCGTCAACGCAAGTCTCAGTCATTTGTTTATTCTGGAATTATTTACAAAGGAGACGATTGGTTTCAAGTCATTGTCCTGTGTAGAGATTGTCAGAGCCTCTGTGGTCAGCCACTGAACCTTCATTATAATTCAGGAGGAGCTGGGTGCTTGCCTACAGGAGGGCACTGGTACCAGAAGGGAAAAGGTGTGTTTATAATGTGTTAGTTAACACATGCTAAAATCACCTCTGGAAATCCCAAGCTTGTTTTATGCTGCCCAGGGTGAGAAGGACCTCGTATTGTTAACACAGTGATTCCTCCAACTGATGAAGGTTCTGCTCTGGTGCATTCTGAAGGATGTTGCATGTGCCTTGGCTGGAACAGTGATGTTTTCTATGTATTGGTTGATAGAAAAGAAGGGGAAATGGTGAGAGCAGTGACTCAGGTGGTCTTTAGAGAAAAAGAATGCAAGTGTAAATTGAAGTTGAGCTCTATATACTTCCAGGTGTAAAACTAATTAGCAGTCACAAAGTTCATAATTTACTGTATCAGATTTCTGCACTGCAAAAATACACATTTTTTTAAAAGATTAAAAATTGATTAATAAGATTAGCTGGCTAATGTTTTAATGCAGAAAGTGTGTCATAGAAAATACTGTTAAATCCGAATCTGGAAGGAAGAAGCAAACATCGCAAACATCAGGAAGAAGCAAACATCGCAAACATCAGGCTGATTTGAGCTAAGAACTTTGAATACAGCCTGAAATTGTTCAAGATACAACAGTTTTTATTTTGTATCTGTGACAGCATCATTTCATCCGTAGTCATGACATGAGTTACGTAAAGGTATGTATTTTGCTTTCTCAGCTTCTTTTAGGGAATGATTTGTGATTAATTTATCTAGGATTGGGAGTACAGCGACTATTTCAAATGTCTCTTAAAATATGTGGTATTGCAAACAACGGATATAAAATGAGATTCACACACATAGCTTTGCTGGTGGCCAAGAACTGCGTTGCAATATGCCGGAAATCCAAACATCCTCCTACTCCCAGAGCCTTGCTGACAGATCTACAACAACTTCTCTCTCTTGAAAAAGCTACATACAGAATCAGAATAAGAAACAGAGCAGCCTGCTTATTCTGAGAAACTAATGCAACTTATAAAATGGAAGGTTAAAGATTCCATTAATATGAAAATCACATTTCTTTTTGAAAATATTACATTTTCAAGTAACATCTAGATTATCTACAATCCCCCCAAAACAGAGAGAGAAAATCATGTCATCCTTGAAAAAGCAACAACAGCAAACCCTTAGGATTGGTGTAATTGTTTTCTTGTATAGCCTTTTAGACCTGCAGATCATTGGGCTTCTGCGTAAGTACAGAGGTGTGTGTTAATGGAACTTGATACAGAAATAGAACCTTAGTTCAGCAGATCCTCCTTTGTTGAAAAACCAATTAAAAAAGCAAACACAAGGGAATAGAAAAACAAGTAACTTCTATAGGGATGTATTTTTTAAACAGAGCATACTGTGCAACAAGTGCTGTATTAGATGCTACATATTTTAATTAGCTGTTTAGAAAATCAGGTTGACAATGTCCTTTAATTAGTAGACATTGACTTATTCCATGTGTATTATGGCATAGTGAATCTTATTAAGATAAATGTTTCTCTCTGAAGATATGAAAAAAAAATCACTCTCATTTGTTTGCTTACCAGATTGCTCACCATCAATACGGCTGCTATTTAAAATGATGAATTTTAGTCACATATTTAATTAGCTAATAGCTGATCTCACTGTAGGGTCTTGATCCTCCTTACATGTGTTCTTTCATCCTGAAAAAGTCTTTGGTTATACCTTGTTTTTGAAGTTTTCATTTGAAATTGTCCTTGCTACTTTCAAATCTAAAAAGCAGTAAATTAAATTATTAAAAGTAAAAATTATTGTGAAAGCATTTAAGGTTTTGAGTATAGTTTTATACCTACTGTTGATTATAATGTATTGCTGTAGCCTATGAATTTAAAAACATTAAAAGTTTTTAAAGTTAGTTTTTCCCCTTGAATTGCTGCAGATATTTGGTTTATGAGAAAATTATGTGCACTTTAAAAGGCTTTTAACTAGCTTCAGATTCCAGTGCACTTGTGTACCACTGCTTGGCATGCAGCCGTCTCACAGAATTCAAGTTGTTTGATGGCCATAGCTGGAAAGTCCAGCAAATGCACTTTAGCCTGTACTGTGTCGAGATAACTATATATATAAAAAAAAAAAAAAGCCTTAATAGTGTTCACATGAAAGACAGTAAAGCTCTTGTGGACATCAGTGGTTTGGTAGATGACTTCTTGGGAGATTCTTTACTATTAGTTGTTCATGTGATACGACAAATGGTGCTTCTTAATCCCCATGGATTATACCAGTGCGGAGAGTGACATTCAAGGGAAAACATCGCTCTCTTCACAGAAGAGGTAGCACATGCCTGCCCTCTAAACCCCTTATTTTCTGTACAATTTGCAGAGGTATGTCATTCCACCAGTACAAAGAAGATATGCAAGAAGAAAATTAAAGCAGAATTTTCTTTGTTTGAAGACTGCATTTGAAGGGATTGCAACAGCAGGTATGGTGCTGCCAAGTAGAAACAACGCCAGAGATGCTGCAGAAACTTGAGGCTTTCCTACAGATAACCTGGAGGCACTCTGGGGAGGTTAGGTACACCCAGGCTGCCATCCATTGCAAAACATCTGAAAAAGCTCTACCAGATGCATTTGTCACTGAATTTGTAGCTACATGGATGTGTACCTGCCATTTAATTTCTATTAGATCAACAAAATATATATATGTCAACATCCTTATTACTTGTAAATGAACTTTCTATAAAAGGACACTTGGAAATATTATATGGTCAATGATAATGAGTTCCTTGGAAACCACTATAGGCCAGATGGCTCAAAATCAGAGAATTTGCTCTGTGAAAGCGAAGGGTGTGAGGATGCCTAGAGCTCCACAGTGATGGGCTAATAATGTCCCGCCAAATAGGGTGGAATATCTGTCAGGCTGCTTTTGCTGCTTTCAGTTTCCTAACAAACACTGAACAGTAATCAAGCTTCAATCTCTGTAGAAAACTGGCTATGTTACTTAAAGAAAAAATATTTTCTGACCTCTGGAGCATGTTATTACTAAAAGAAGGGCATAATTGACTTTTTGGATACACAATTATTTGTTCTCACTGTTGTTGTCCCATAACAGCATGGATTATAAACCTTCTCTCCTAGTCATGCAGGCAAAACTCTCGGTTACTTTAGCCCTGCTGTTTAATTAGCTTTTACAATTGGACAATGTTTATATCCCAATGAATGTTGCCTGAGTAAAGACTTCCCCTCAGCCTATTATACCAGATATTTTTCTGTGAAGGTCCTAATTAAATAGGATCTATTCTTGAGTTTGTTTTAAATCCTGCCTATTGTGTAAATCTCCGTAAGAGTGCAGTGCTGCACTGGGACACTTTACCAATATTTCTGTCACTTTTTGGTCCACTGCCTGCTTGCAGTTGCTCCCTTTAAAAGTTCTTGCTGACTGGATGGGAGGAAGGTCCTGGTGGGTAAGCTTGAGAATTGAGAAACCAAATTAGTTCCTTGTCCTACAGTTGTCTTCTCCAGTGATACCAAGTCATGTGTGACCCCATCAGGATGGCATAACTTCAGGTGGCTGATGGGACTACCACTCCAGTGTCCAATCCTGCAGTTTCCAGTACAGAATTTTAAGAAAAGGTGGAATTTACTTGAAAATCCTCCTCTATAGACCTTGTCAAGTTGCAGATACTGTGTCCAGTTTGTGTGCAGCTCTGCCACCCATTCTAATTTTGGCACAGTTTCAGGAATGGCCAAGGTTATCTGTCCTAATCAGTGCTGTGCCCACTCCTTAATCAGACCCTTGGTATACTTCAACTTCAGTTCTCCCATATAATGGAACATTACTTTCTGGCAGGGAAGATTTTAAGAGCTTTTATATTCCAGGTGCTATTTTCTAAGAGCTGGTTTCCAAGTTGCTACCACTTTTGTGTGTGCTCAGAATATGAAAAGGAAATCAGCTTCCTTTCTCTGGTATAAAGCGGCCATCCTAAATGAGTGAACAAGTTCCCAAGTGTAATATTTCAATGCCGTGTAAAAAAGTAGAAGGAGTGAGAGATGTATTAATGGGAACGTTGTCTCACTGCCAATCCTTATGGGACAGAGAATTAAGAAATACAGTAGCCCATCTGTGCTTTGCCAAATATCTTCATTTAGAAGATAAACATGGTTTGTAACTACATGTTTTACTATGTACCTCCATTCAAACTTCAAGTCATTCTGATTTCATATTAATGTCATAATTTTGAAATTGTCCTTGATTTCAAGATGGATTAGGTAGTAATTACATTAAATGATTTTGGCAGTTTATGATCAAATACATATATACCTGTTCATTTCCTTAAGATCTTAATTTAAGGGAATTTTTTTTTTCTTCTGTAGGACCACTAACTTTTGCAGAGAGCAGTAGAAAGTCTGCATGCTGTGAGGGTCCCTGAAGCTCTAGAATGCAGAGGAAGATGCTATGGATGCAAATTTTTAAAAGTTCATGTAATTTTTTCTACAGACTCTATATTCAAGTCTGGGGACAGATAATTGGGTGTGATTACATATAAATGTATATCCACTTCTCAGCATTGCTAGTTATAACAAGGGAAACAACTTTGGTAATCACAGTGTGCAGGAATACCTAGAATTTGATATTACTTGGCCAAAAACCAGACAAACTAAAGAAAAGATGCTGTGTGGTTTATGTCTTCAAAAACATAAAACAGTGATTTAAAAATGTTATTATAATTGTAGCCTTGGTGTAATGGTTCTCTAGTGACACTAAAGCCAGACCTCTGCCTACCTCAAGATGGTCAGGCTGGAGTTTGCATGGGCGGTGCCAGTCCCTGATCATCTTGTTAACCATCATCAGTTACAATGTTGTCTGTGGAGGCATAATGACCTTTTCCACTTGAGTTCACGTTTTGCCATAGTGGATAGTATTTAGGACTAGATTCACCAAACAATGCTATTTCCTGTACTCTGGAGGGAATGTGGTTGGCTTTGGTAGGCCCCATATTTTGCTTTAATCGATAACCTGGATTCCACAGAGAATGGCTCTGACTTACTATTATCCCTTTTCTAAGCTTGGAGTGCTGCTATGGGCTTGAGTTTTCCTTATTGTACTACTATTAAAGGCCAATGTTGATAATATTTTGCACTACAAGGACTTCTTTTGGTGGCACTGCGTGACTTACGGAATACCTGGCAAGCCAAGAGTGTTCCTGCACAAGCACAGTGTAAAAACAAAAGGTGTAAGGTGAACTAGGGCCTTGATGGCTGGCAGTCCCAGGCCATCTAGTGCACTGAACTCAAGCCCACACATGAACTTCACTACCAAAGGCAATCTACCTGCAGCCTTTGAATTCATTCTTTGGACTCTTAAAAGGGAAGAAAAGATCATTGTTAGTCCATGTGGCTTACATTGGCATAGCTCTATTTCATTGCATTCTGAGTGCTTGTGGGCCTTGTATATGAGAGGAGAAAAAGATGGTTCCTTGCCACTTAGCATGTGAAAAAAATCCTGGGAAAGACAAGTGCATATTAGGGTGATCCAACTGTTTACTGTGATCTGCTGACAACTGTGAAAATGAAAAATGGCCTTTCTGCACTGGGATTTTATTGTGTATTAGTTGCCATGTGTTAGCTAACATAAGCTTATTGCAGTCTAAAGTAAATTTCAGTTTACCTCCTCTCTCCCAGCTGCTACAGGTAGTGATTGTCTCGCAGTGATTTGCTGCTCCTTTTTCTGTGCCACTGGAACATTGAGAAATTGTAACAAAAAAAAAAAAAAAAGAATTTATTTAAAAAGTATGGAACTTAGCATGGTTCCTAAATCCATTATGAACTCTTCTTTCCTCTAAATAATTAAATTTCAGTTGGGGGCCCAATAATCAGTTTCAAGATGGCAAACAATTGTTCAGTTCATCCCAAATTAAATTCTGATTCTACCTCTCTCGTCTTTCCAGATGTTCACTAGCTACATTGAAAGAATTTTAACAGAGTATGCTAAAAAGGATTAAAAGTTAGAGGAGAATTGTAGAGTTTATAGAATATGAAAATGCAATGCATAAAATATGTCTGTATATATGAATATGGACAGAGTCTGGAAAATGTCCATAATAATACAGAAATATTCACAAAAAACTAATACTTAGATATTAAACGATTTTCAATAAATATATGAAAACATCACACAAGCATATATTTTAATTTCCAAGCACCGGTGTAGTAACTGCTGCCACCAGGACTGTATCAGGATCATGTAGATCCCTTGGAAACATCCACAAAGCAAGTGCTTATTTAGCAGCTACACAATTAGAAACTACTTGAAGTGCTTTCACTACTGAGAGCTTCCAGGGAATTGCAGGGTTCCAGTGCAGAAGAGTTCTTTGGGCCCCTTCTACCTGCATATGAATGGCACAGAATAGTTATTCTCGCTTAGCATTACACTTCAGTTTTGAAAGTCCTAAGTTGTCTTGACCCACATGTTCAAATCCCAAGAGAACCGACTTAGCCCTTCATCTTTCCCAGATAAAGTGCACTTTTATCAGATACATGTATATACCTTTCTGATGGTAACTTAAAAATGAAGGTTCTTTATTTCCTGAAAATAATTTAAAAATACCAGTTTTGTAATAGCATTTGCTCCTGTCCTTGGGTAACATTTCTTTTTCCATTCTGCACACAGGTGGCTGGCACTGACCTTTCCTTCCTTTCCTAGTTAAATGCAGGGCATAAGTGCGCGCTGGCAACCAAGCCCTCATCAAAGCTCTGCCCTGCTTAGAGGAATAGTGAGAGGAAGGAAGTGTGTCTCAGAAAGCACTACACGTTGGCGGTCCCCTGCTTTTACAAGCTCAGAAGTGCTTGTGGAACAGTGGAAAAGCAAAGTAGCATTCAAAACCCTAGAGACGCAAATTGCTCAGTTTCCGTGCTCGGTGTGGTTGTCATTTACAGACCGGGTTCCTTCAGGCTGGCAGCTTCTCTGTGTAATTACACAATAATGATGCACATCCATGAGGACAATCGTTAGGAACGAACAGTTCAAAATAGCCATAAAATGTAAAATTAAAAAAAATATTTTCAGGAGTGGTGTGATGATGCTTTGCCTGCATGGTCACAAATTGATCCAAGTTTTGTGATCACACTGTCTCAGGTTTCATACCTGTTATCTCAGTGTAACTTTTTGATTATTTCTGAAGTCACGCACCGAATGAGGGGAGACACAGTTTGACCTTTCCAGACTTGCTGCATTTCAGTTTTTCCTATGCTTAGAAATAATACAGAAAAACCCAAGAGGTAATATTATTTTTGTTTAGAAAGTCTAAAGTTATATTAGGCATGTTTAGAATACATGAAAGATACTGTCCTCACACAAGAAATTTACAGTCTGCTTTTAGATATTATGTAACTAATGAAAGCAACAAATGCTTTTTTTTTTTTTTTTTTTTTTAATTTGAGTTATACCTACTCTGCTAGCACTGCCAACATCAATGGCCTGTTTGTAGCAGAAACATTGCCATGGCCTTTTCTCTGTCAGTAGTCAAAGTTGAAGTACCAATAAGACATATACTTGAAGGCATGTGCTATTTTATTCCATACAGAGAAAGTGAGACAAAAAAAAGTAATTATATGATTTCTACACAGTTACACCTGGATTTTAAAATCCCCACTATGAAGAACCATACCATATATGTCGTGTGGGAAACGCATGCAAAACTTGTGTTAATACTCTATCTTCTCATCCAGCCTTGACAATCACTTAAAAACGATTTGTGAAAAATCAATAACGCGCCTTGCTGGCTTTTTTGTAATGTATTAAAAAAAAAAGGTATTTTTTGCCAATTTTTTAAAAACTCTGAAAATATCAGGATTGTGAAATTGGATTTGTATTGATTTTCTTGGAAGATCTTTGGGGTTTCGACAGATATGTATTGACAGCAGCCACCGCTAGTTGAATCAAAAGTATTGAATGTGTAATGCAAATCATTCTGTCTTCAGCATATCTGAATTATACTAATTTAAAAAAAAAGAAAAAGAGTGATCAGAAATCTTTTTCCTTTCAGTCTTTTGCTCTTGCGGTATTGTGCTTTCTCACTTTTTGTAGCCACCACACAGTCTTGCAGGCTGCAGGCAAAAGATAAACAAAAAATTGAATATCTAAGGTTTCAAATACAAGCACAGATAAAAAAGTAGAACATACTCCTCAAGTCCTTATAGATTATAAATAAATAGAAAAATGGCACAAATCTGTATTTGGAAAAATAATTTCTTTCTCAGTATTTGTAATGAAGAGAGTTGTCAGTCACGTTAATTTTTATGTAAATTTACCTAAGCTGATGAATCATAACTGAATTATTGCCTGATCTTCCTGGTTATGGCCAGCATTTCCATTTTAATTTCCATTGCCTTTATTTATTTTTATTTGTTTATATAATGGATTTTAAGAGTCCACTCCAGAACACTCCAGAACCCGTAACTAACACAGCGAGTGGGGGGTGCTGCTTCAAGTCGTGTTCAGTCCAACACAAGAAGTGGATACAAGAGACAGATCAGAATAAGACAACACTAGTCACCATGATAGACAGTAATCTTGGCACACAGCTGACTATTCATTATCATTCCTTCAGCAGACATCACAGCATAGGAGATTTTTAGGGAGGGATTTGAAGGAGGAAAATTAGGTGAGTGGGAGTGAGAAGCAGCAGCAAGGGAAAGCACGAAGGTGCTGGTTTGAAAATGTAACAAGTAGAGAGTTATTACTGAATGAAATGTGTGGGGGTAAGATGTTGATTTCTCTATAGGATATTAAAAGATGATAGGGTGGGAATAAGCTGTAAAGACCCACAAAAGTGAAGTAGCTTCGCTTGCTAAGATGCTGGAGGAGCCAGGGATACCTCAAAATATGGCTGAAGCAATGATTATGGAGATAACCAGGGCAGCAGTGTTTTGCAACAGTGTTTTGTTATTCTTTCTTGTTTTGTGATGCCCCAAATTAGATTATTGGCTTTGGAAGGGCAGGGACCAAACATGTCTTTGTACTAATGAGCACCCTAACATATTTTCTAAAAATGTATAAATAAAAATGAGCAACTGCTTCTCCTGAATACTATTTCCCTCATTATTCAGCCCTTATTCTTCAAGTTACACCATTCAGTTATCCTTCTATTTTCAAAAGAACTTTCTATGTGAACTTTCCAGTTCTCTCTTGTCAAATCATCTTACTGGTTTTGGAAAGACTGCATATCATTTATATTTAACACCATTTCAGCTTGGTGAGGTGACTATAACATAGCATTAAACTCAGACTAAAAAAAATGAGTGTGGCATTTCTAGGTTCTTCAAGTGTGTTAAATCAGAAGAGCTAATTTGACTGGAAAAAGTGCTTTCCCCCAGATGTCTTGGATTTCAATAGACCTTCTTGCATGTATTTGACTTAACAGAATGGCAGTTAGATGCAAAAGGCCTTTGGATTAGTATTTGTGGTCACCATAGAAGTGAGTCTCTTGGAGAAATGCGAATAAAGAAGTCATCTGAAGAACTGATATGGAAGGTTTCTCCACAGGCACTTAATTCTTAGAAATTCACAGATGAAAAATGCTACGTAAGTATTAATAGATAGAAATGAAAAATGGATGAGAGGACACTAAAGCTGGAATAGCAAGTAGAACAAAGGGAATAAGGGGATGTGGGGACATGATAAGAAACCAGACTAGAGCCGCAGACTTCAACAGAACTGTCTAAGACCTAAAAAAACCTGGGACCTGGCTATCAGGGAACCTAAAAGAAAGGGGTTGTAGCAGGATAAAGGATGCCCAGAAGAAAAAAAGTTTCATAGCTCCTCACAACAGATATTGTAACCTTTTCATAGAGAGAAAGCCAGACTTGACAACAGACTAGACAAGAGCAAAAGAAACAATCAGGTTAGGTTTTCATGACAGACAGACAGACAGGTAGGGGGGTACTGTAATGCACATACCTGGAGATATTCCAGGAGAGATTGTTTTTGTCTATGTTAAGCCTAAATTGCTGCTGATGTTTCTCAATGGATGTGTAAGAACATTTAATATAAACAATCAGCCGCGAGACCTGAATCGATAGAAGAAAAAGATCAGAGTACATGCAGCATATTCTGAAGAGGGATATCCCAGGATCATTTGCCCAGCATCAAACCAGGAAGAGCACAGGCCCTGGGTGATCTGCCAGCCTGGAGAAACAATATAAGGGACAGGATGTTGGGGGTATGTGTGTGTGTACTTAGTGTAGTCCACTGTCAGAAGCGAGATAAATCTGCCTTTGTAGTATGCTAGTGACCACCTATAGTTTATGAAGACTGCAGGGGGAATAGTCTAGACAATATTTTCCAGAGCTTTGATCTAGATGGCCCTTGATGAACAAAGAATCATAGAATCATAGAATGGCCTGGGTTGAAAAGGACCATAGTGATCATCTAGTTTCACCCCCCATGCCATATGCAGGGCCGCCAACCACTAGACCAGGCAGCTCAGAGCCACATCCAGCCTGGCTTTGAATGCCTCCAGGGATGGGGCATCCATGACCTCCCTGGGCAACCTGTTCCAGTGTGGCACCACCCTTTGTGTGAAAAACTTTCTCCTAATCCTAAACCTCCCCTGTCTTAGTTTAAAACCATTCCCTGTTGTCCTATCACTATCCACCCTCGTAAACAGGCGTTCCCCCTCCTGTTTATACGCTCCCTTCAAGTACTGGAAGGCCGCAATGAGGTCTCCCCGGAGCCTTCTCTTCTCCAAGCTAAACAAGCCCAGTTCCCTCAACCTTTCCTCATAGGAGAGGTGCTCCAGCCCTCTGATCATCTTAGTGGCCCTCCTCTGCACCTGCTCCAAGAGCTCCAGTACCTGCCCTCCAGTATTCCTCAGTGCAAGGGTTTATCTTCTAACCCCATCACAAAGCCCCCTTGGTACACTATTTTAGACAGGTATTTCATCAAGTCACTGCTACAGTAATGTGGCTAAAGTAATACTAAACTATCTTCTATAATACTACAGTAAGAGAGTGAAGAGAAGTAGATGAAGGAAAGAGGCCTAAGTGCCACTGGAAAAGAAAGGAAACAGCGAAAGGAAGAGAAACCACAAAAACAGATGCTGCAAAAATAACTAGAGAACAATGAAGTGAAAAGAGGATGGACAGGGCTACAAAAGCCAGGGAGAAAGGAAGCAACAGAACTTACAGAAAAATCTAGGTGTGTAGAACCTGCAGGTGTTATTCACATGAGTCTTGTTAAGAGAAGTTGAACTGGAGCAAAAAAGGCACGTAAAGAGGTAAAGTGATATTTAAAGAACAGAACTTTTGATGAAGAAAGATACAATTTCACCTGTCTTGATTTTTAAGCTTGGAGTGTTTCACTGACTAGTCATTGGTCATTAGAAAGTGGTTACATTGATTAAATAGCTATAAAGAAGCAAACATGTATGTATGTACGTAGCCCTAAACACAGTCCTGCCTGTTGCCTTTACTTCGCGTTGCATGCACACTCCGTTTCAGAGTTTTAACAGCCACGCAGTCTGGGATGCATTCACCCTCGTGTGTGTCTGTGTATGCAAATATACATGATTCTAGGCCTTCATGCTTCTGCTTGTAATACTGCGCTTGTCCCATGGCTAGCCTTGCTCTGGAGAGCTTGGAGTTCATCTGTGTTGAGGACATACAATGAACCTTCCGTCACAAGCTTGCATTAGTGAGACACGCACGATCAGACCCAACCTGCCGGCTCTCTTGGGAAACACACACATAATTAGTCCCTTTGCACCAAAGGCTTCATTGCTGTATTTGCCACATGGTGAGTGTCACCCAGCAGGCCTGTGAACACACACGCACACACAGAAACCCTCCCGTCCCCAGGAAGCTTCCCTATATTTGCCATATGGTCAGGCTCACCTGCTAGGTCTGGGGGAAGGAGACAGACGGGCAACACTCACACACATAACGAAGCTCCCCACTGGGCTGCCTTAAGAAATTAAAAAAACCAAACAACTTGACATAACTGCCACATGATCAGACTCACCTGCTGAGTTTTGGGACAGGGTGGGGTAGTCCCACACCCATGAATTTGCCATCTCTGGCCAAAGGCTGCCTGCTGGTACTACCTGTGCCCCACCTCGGTGCCTGAGGAGAGCAGAGCAGGAGGGATGCGCTCCCTTCCCCACCGGGGAGACACAGACCCCCCAGCCCACACGGGCCATGAGGCCCCTCTGCCCCGCAAAGCAGCAGTCTCTCCCTGAGGTAGGTGAGGGA
>NW_010133113.1:36287-55385 GCF_000699245.1 Pterocles gutturalis | reverse complement strand
CCTCTGTATGCTTCCTTTTTTGTTTGAGTGATACAGCAAGGAAGTGATCCTTGAATATTAGCCAGCTTTCTTGGGCCTTTCTTCCCTCCAGGTCTTTAGCCCAAGGGACTCTTCCAAGCAGGTCCCTGAAGAGGCCAAAGTCCGCTCTCCTAAAGCCCAGGGTAGTGAGTTTGCTGTGCGCCCTCCTCACTGCCCTGAGGATCTTAAACTCCACCATCTCATGGTCACTGCATCCCAGGATGCCGTTGAGTTCCACATTCCCCACCAGCCCTTCCTTGTTGGTGAGAACAAGGTCCAGCATAGCCCCTCTCCTGGTTGGCTCCTCTATCATTTGGAGAAGGAAGTTGTCATCAACACATTCCAGGAGATTCCTGGCCTGCCTAAGCTGTGCTGTGTTGTTCTTCCAACAGATATCAGGATGGTTGAAATCCCCCATGAGGACCAGGGTTTGTGAGTGTGAAGCTGCTCCTATCTGTCTGTAGAGGGCCTCATTCACTTGCTCTCCCTGGTCAGGTGGCCTGTAGCAGACCCCCACTACAGTGTCCCCTTTGATCCTGACCCACAAGCTCTCTGTTCGTTCCTCATCTAACCCCAGGTGGAGCTCCATGCACTCCAGCTGGTCTTTGACAT
The DNA here is from genome assembly GCF_000699245.1 of Pterocles gutturalis. NCBI lineage: Eukaryota > Metazoa > Chordata > Aves > Pterocliformes > Pteroclidae > Pterocles > Pterocles gutturalis. Next base: position 54,755 of record NW_010133113.1, on the reverse strand, counting down.
AGAGGGCAACACCCCCTCCTCGTCTCCCCTGCCTGTCCTTCCTGAAGAGCCTGTATCGCTGCATTCCAACACTCATAGAACCCATAGAACCCATCCCACCACGTCTCCGTAATGCCAATAAGATCGTAACCCCGCAGGTGTGCACACATCTCCAGCTCCTCTTGTTTATTCCCCATGCTATGTGCATTCGTATAGAAGCACTTAAGTTGGGCTCCCAAGGAGGCTGGACCTCCTGTGTGCTGCCCTCTAGCCACCCTCATGCCAGCCAGAATCATGCCAGAATCATGCCAGAATCACAGAATCATAGAATGGTTAGGGCTGGAAAGGACCTTAGAGATCATTGAGTTCCAACCCCCCTGCCATGGGCAGGGACACCTTCCACTAGACGAGGTTGCTCAAAGCCTCATTCAACCTGGCCTTGGACACCTCCAGGGATGGGGCATCCACAATTTCCCTGGGGGTTTGTGGATGAGGGGACAGCTAGGGATGTCATTTGCCTTTATTTTTAGCAAGGCTTTTGGCATTGTGTCCCACAATATTTTGTTATTCAGGACAGGATGTTATAGTCTGAGTGAGTGTACAACCAAGTAGGTAAGAGTAATTTTGGATGGTGGGGTTCGTAGGGTCATGGTTATAGGTCATGCTGTTCCTGGAGGCCAGTAATAAAGGGTCTGCTCTGGGACTTGTACTATTTGACATGTTTGCCAATGATCAGTAGGAGGCAATGACATGCACTGTCATAAATTGTGTAGATGGTGCCAAATGGGAGCCCGATATTTGCTATGCTGGAGGAAAGGGCTGTCATCTAGAGGAACCTAGGTAGGGTGGAGGAATGGGCCGTTGAGAATCTGGGCTCTATTAACAGAAGCAGATAGATAGATTGAGGGAAGGGGTTATCCCTCTCTACCTAGCTCTCATTAGGCCACATCTGGAATACTGGCTCCCCAGTACAAGACACACATTAATAAACTGGAGCAAGTTCAGCACAAGGCCATCATGATGTTTGGTGACTGGAGTACCTGCCCTGTGAGGAGGCACTGATGAAGCGGAGCTTGTTCAGCATGGAGCAGAGACAGCTTTGGACAGACTGAACAGCAGTGCCAACCCCCGCCCCCACTCCTACACAGAGATCACTGAGAGAATGGAGCCAGAGTCTTGACAGTGAGGTGTGGTAGGAGGGCAAGAATCACGGGCATAAATTGCTGACCCTGCTTTGAGGAGATTGTTGGATTAGAGACCTGGAGTCCCTTCCAACCTGAACTAACTGTACTTATAAATAAAGTGAAATATTTTTGGAAAGGATGAAACCAAACTCTTCAGTTGAACCAATCTGGATTTTTGTGCGTTTGTGTGTATTTTCAGTTTGAGAACAATTCAGATCATGATCTGGGGCAAAAAACTCTTTTTTGCACTGAGAATGCTCATGAGGGATAAGCCATTTCCCTCTCAGCAGTAATGCTGAGACAACATTGTATAACACAGTAGATCAAAGAGTACAGCAGATATTTAAAAGTTAAGAGATAATTTTACATCATCGTTTCATGGCTCAGGCCAACACATTCTCAAATTTAGAGTTCAAATTTGAACAGTAGGAAACTGAAACCTTGGTAGCTATGCTTCACATTCTGCTTGGATCTAGGTCTGTTCTGTCCTTGTAGACAATATCTTTTCAGGCTGACAAGTCTCTCCTCTTGTGGCAGATGATAACAGCGACTATGTAGGAAGCATCCCAGATCTCTAAAGGGAAGTGTACTGGCATTTCTTCTCTGTATAATGTTACCATAACAAGAGCAGGTGGATACTTGAACATGCCAGTGTGTCAGACTCACCTTGAATGATTAACTGCATTTGGAACAATAACATGAACATTTGAGTAGTTCCCCTGGGTATTATCAGCTAAGGCATACTAGAGTCAGCCCTCAATTAATCACAAGCCCACCTTGGTGTTGGTTCTGCAGTGGAATTTAGACACATCTACTGCTGCATACCTTTGACACATAAGTTCCTACCTTCTGATGTTGCCCCCAGAGAAGTTAACATGTTCAGTTTTATTTCAAGGTTAAAATTCTTGACAGTTAAGAATGATAGGGGGAAAGCAGAGGTTGGATGCTAACATCAGAAAGATTCTAATGATGAATCTAATAAAGATACAGTATTACCTATGAACAACACTGTAGCTCATGAGGGTGCAAATACAGAAATAATTGTCAATAATGATATATAAGAATTGTGGATGGACTACACTGTGTTATTATCCAGGAGAAACTAATTGAATTCTCACCAAAGAATGTTTCAGTGGAATAAAAAAAAAAAAAAAAAAAAAAAAAAAAGTGTGTCAGAATAGTTTAAGGAAGTAAGATTCACCCTGAATACAGAAAGATCAAAAAGAAGGTGAAAGGTAGGAGGGTTTCTATGCATGGGGGGGGGGGGCCGGGATTGGAAGGGGAGGTACATATGGCATCAGTGCTCTGCCTCATTGCTCTTCTGAGATCCCCTCCTGAGATACCTCAGAAATGGTCCTCTAAGATATCTTCATACTGCATGTTTCTGTAGGAGTCAGCAAAATCCTGCCTTGCCACAAGAATCCTCCTGGTAGATGAACAGGAAATTTAAAGCTTATCCAAGTTCTCACATAAAAACAGTATTTGTGTTAGGTCTATGCCATAAGTATGTGGTTACCTGCTGAAGAAAACAAGAAGAGTCTAGGTCACAGAGAAACTTCAAAGACAAATTAGGAGCTTGGGGAATAGTTAGCTAAGCCACATGAAAACCACTCTGGTTTTCTTGCTGGATTCTGGTGTAAGTAAACACCTTGGTAATCAAGTTAATGTCATTGTCCTGGAGACTGAGAAACATTGTGATATGATATCTATCCAGGTACCTGGACCCTGGCAAGTGCCAAGTTAGACATTTTCTACCCGTGTTTTTGAGGTTGCAGTTCTCCCATTTCACCCCTCACCCAGGAAAGTTTCCATAAAAAGGAAAGCCAGGCATGCACTTCTGATGGGAGCTGTAGGACTCTGAACAGATATTGTTTCAGATGATGAAGCATCAGGACTCCATTCCATCATATGACATTATATAGAATCATAGAATCATAGAATGGTAAGGGTTGGAAAGGACCTTAAAGATCACGGAGTTCCAACCCCCCTGCCATGGGCAGGGACACCTCCCACTACATCAGGTTGCTCAAAGCCAGGTCTTGAACACCTCTAAGGATGGGGCATCCACAGCTTCTCTGGGCAGCCTGTTCCAGTGCCTCACCACCCTCACAGTGAAAATTTTCTTCCTAATGTCTAGTCTAAATCTACCCTCATGCGTATAATAGGGATGCATGCATTCAAAAGAAATGAGGCAATTTGGGTCACGGTACGTATGGCTGGATTGAACCATGTAGCAGAATGTCAGAATTGGCCTTGAAAAAAAATGGTTAGCCTGGAGTAAAATAACTGATGATGTGCTTTGTCACATGGCAGGCTGTTGTACATGATACAGGATGCATATGGGTTCATAAAACAGACCTACCTGTGCCTGCAGGAATGACTCTGTGTGGGGGTTGTCTCTAGTTCTGTGGCACTAAACAGACGCCCTGGCGCAGAACTTTCTTCAGGTTAAGAATATGCCCCTGCCTCTCTTTCCATGCATTGCCCTTATTTTATAGATGCAACTGCTTGCTGGGAGTAAAGATCTGTTGTATCTGATAGATGGAGCTATTGAGTAAGAAAATACCGGTATCATAATGAAAATGTGTCAAAACGTGGGTCACAGGGAGACAAAAGTTCAAACTAAAGTCATGACACTTCACAAGGCTATGCTACTGAGGTAATTCAATGGGAGAAATAAAGATATGTTTTCTCTGATGTACTTTTTTTCCTCTTGGTAAATCTGCACCTGGACAGACGTGTAATGATGGTGAGTTTTTACCAGTTCTGCCCTCTATGAAGAACATAGGGAGCCCATAATAACAATGGTTATAGACACCAGATAAGCTTTTGCACAGCCTAAAAGAGGTGGTAGTTTTTCCCTTTCTCTTCTGAATTAATGTGCTTGGGTCACTTGAAATGATAAGTGCATAGACACTGAGGGACAAGAGCAAGATTTTACATATATGCATTAATCTGAGCTCAGAGAAAGGCTGCCAAAGTGAAATTCAGAGCACACAAAGCCCCTTAACTAGAAACCAGTGAAAACTTTGTTGGTAGCCAGCACAAATGAATCTGACCAGGTTTATACCGCAATCATGCCATCAAAGAGGGACATGAAACGTCCCAAAGTAAAGTTCTGCTTGCTAAGTTGCTTGTACTCTCAAAGCTTGTACGAGACCGTTGTCTTCTGCTGTTTGACATATTTTTGACATTCCTTATGTAAAATTAGATAATAAAGTCTGTGGAGCAGGGACAGCTCCTCTGTGTTCTGTGTTTGTGCACTTCCTAATATAGACAGTGTGAATATATTGCTTAAGATTTTTTATTTTGTTACTGTTCATGTTAGACTTTTGCCTAAGATGATAATTTTCAATATGCACCAGATTCCTTTTTGTGTTGTTGGTGGGTCACTAGCATTTTAACAGTAGTGCGGGTTGTATCTACATGTGAAAAATACGAAGGAAAATGTATGTTAGAGACTCCTCTCTGTATTCCTATTGCCTCCAACAGCTTATAAATTAAGTGCTCTTAAGGTGTTTCTTCTCCCCCAGTTCCTGCTCTGGCCTTAAGCTTTTCCAGGTTGTTGTCTCCACCCCTGGAAATCCCTGTCCTCTGCTTCTATTTTGGGTAATCTAGATTACGATTTTTGTCCAAGATTATAGAACAGTATAGGTTCTTTCAAAAGTCTTGCTTGAAAATACTTATTTTTAAAAGTCTTATTTTGAAAGTCCTTTTGGAGTGGACTTTGAAAGCGTGGTGAGTTAGATGCAGCACAAGACACATTGCGTACAGCATGCAATATACCCTCTTGCACTGCAGTGAGGACCCTGGTGCCTGGTTCTAAAATCCAGTTCAGGTTAGTGGGGGTTTCATCCTACTCCAGAGCTATGTAGGGAATTCACAATGGATTTCTGCAATGAATGAAATCAGACAGAAAAACTCTGCTGAAGCAGTGTCACAATGAATTGTGGAACAAAAAAAATCAGAGTTACACCAAGGCAAGTAAGCACTCAAAACTTTTAGAAATTAGTAGTAATAAGGAGCAAACACTTTCATAACCTAGACATTTTTAAGCCTAATTTCCTCCCCTTATACTGCAGTTTAGTTAATTTATTTTCTAAAAGATCGGAGAGAAAATGAACAAAAAATATTTTTATTAGTTTATTTGTTTTGATCAATCCACCACCTGGAGCAATTCAGTGTAAATTGATTGGAGTCAAGGGAGCAACCATCAGTGGTTTCATCCTCCTGTCATTAAACTTATTCTGACATAAGGAATGGGCTCAGCAAACATTTCTAGATAAAGCTAGTACTCGAGTACAGCCATTGTAAGATTTCTTTTCACAAATTACAATTGAAATGCATGCTAAGGGCTGAAGGGACTTGTTTGATCGTTTGCTTTTCTTTTTGTCATTCCATTTTAGCTGCTTCCTTGCTCATTACATTGTTCCCATTAGCATAATGTATTGGTTGTGTTTGCACAGCTTTTCCTGCCAAAGGCTGCCCTGCAGTTGTACAGCCATTGGGGTAACCAGCTGTTACTTATTTAAGCCTCCATCATTTTGTATGACAGAGTAACTTAATTATGCCCTGCTTGAAGATGCTAAATAAAATTATCTTCTGAACAAGAGTACTTCACTTAATATTTATCTCTATCAGGTACTTGAACTCCGATACTTAAGCCATGTGCACTAAATAAATAAACAAACATGTTTTAAAACTAAACCTAGGAGGAAGTTAATTATTACAGAGTTAGAGGTTGTTTTATAGTATTTATAGAGCACAGTTATCTCTTTAGCTCAGGTATAATGCATATTTAAAAGACTTCAGAAAACAGAAACTAAAATGCAGTTAATAGCATAATAAGGTAATAACAGCAATTAAGGTAAAGCTTTTTCTATGTTATGTGAATAGAGACAATAGATCTTCAGTCAGTATTGGTCATTTTAAAAGACAGGATTGTAATACTCTATAAATTTCAGATCTGGACAAAAAAAGTTTGCTTTTTACTCAGCAATATATTCTAGTTGTAAGAATGTGTCAGTCAACAACAATGGTCTCTCTATGTTATAGTAGGCCATTTAGTTTTTATTTTAAACCTGGAGTATGAATTAAATCCAAGCCATACTTTTCCCTTTTTCCTAGTAACCTCTTTTCTTAGTTCTTTGTAAGGCAGTTTTTTCTTTCACTTTTTCATCCCTAGACAATTATGCATATGCAAGTGACAATTTTGGGGTTGCCAACTGGCTCCTCAAGTTGTAAGTGTTCAAAATGTCAGCTCCCATGTTTTCAAATGGATTATAGTTGAAGATGTGCCAATTTACATTAATTTATTTTGAATAGTTTTCCACCTGCCATATTTGCTAGTTGATTTAGCCTTAGGGCACATGCAATCTGCATTCAAAGTTGATACCTGAAAACTGAATTAACAGTAGACATCTTATATAAAATAAATTTTGCTAAAAATTGCAAAAGTGTAAAAATAAAATGGTTCTCTAAATTGTGCTGCACCTTATCTAGATGAATTTTTCTAAGTTGTGCAAATCAGAATGCATTCGACAAAAGAGGGTTTTAGTTTTTTAAGTATTTGAAAGGAGTATGAAAGCAATTTGAAGGCTGGACTACACCTCTGGTAGAAAATCTCTGGAAATATTATAATAAAGGAATATTTTTTATTAAATAAAAATGGAAATAACGTTGAAAGTCTACGTTGTACAGAGTACCCAGCTGTAGCTCATTAAATATGGTTTTTTGCTACTAGGAGAAGGCTCAATACAAAATGTATTGAGCTGTCAGTGTGGGCCTTCGGGATATATTTTGTCTTGTGTCCTGAGCTTTTGTTAATTGTGATAACAATTTTCCAGCAGTCGGATCACTATTACCTCGTTTGTTTCAGCTATAGTATTCAGCTCTGAATACTGTAAACATTAAAGATCTAATAAACCTGTGAAGCCATTCAGTTATAAAGTAACTTGGACTTAATTTCAATTAGTAAGCATTTAATGGGTGGAGATAGACTGATTGTAGAGGTTAGGTCATTTTTTAAAAGAGCTAATAAGCACCCAGTGTTAGAAAATGTGCAAAAGTAACCTCAGCTGGACCCAAGACTAAAAAGGACCCAAGACTAAAAAGGGGGAACATCTGCCATCAACATCATGCACCTTCTCCTGGTGAAGGACTTGGAATGCTGACGACTCAACATAACCTCTCCTTCCCTCTATTCTTCTTGTGGAGGGCTGAATCTGTTGTTCTTAGGAACCAAAGGAGCATGGACAGGTTGTGTACCACTGGGGAAAGGGGATTGATACTCAGAAGTTTATCTATAACAGATTTAGCTGTATTATTAATGAGATTTTCCTGTAATAATTAAATAATTTGAAGAGCAATCATTGTAATTGGCTTAATAATAACACTTGCTAGAGTTTTGATTAGGCTGTTAAGATTTTAATTAGCCTAACAATAAATTCTTTGCTTGGCATTTTGCCTGTAAGAAGATCTTAAGTGTAACACAATATACTATAAAAAACCTACTTCTACATTATGCTGAAGATTCAATTAATGTATAACATAAGAACTACTTTTAAATAATCTCCTTTCTCAGATTTTCCACTGCAGCACAGGCTTTTTCCAATATGGTTGTTTAGTAGTCACTTTTTTTTTTTTTTCTGGTATTTGGAGATTTTTTAGCTTAATTTTACAAATTGTGATTGCCTACTTTCCACTTGAGCTTTTGGATTTCAGTACTTGTGAATATCAGGTTGGACATACACATTACAGTAGGCGTAGGAGAGATTGGTCTTTGTTCAGTGGTTGATTACTGGGCTCTGTTTATAGTAAGGTTGATGAGATTAATGGATCACGTGGCCCTTTAAAAAACATAATACTGCAATAACTTGTGTGCCGTGCTATATGTAAGCTGTATGATACTGTGGTATCTGACCTAACTTATGAGAAGAAGAATATATCAAATTACCTACTCTTATTTTAAATTACTTTGGAGGTCTGTAAGGCAGTGCCTATCAATTTCCACGAGATGTATGTCTTGAGAATGGACCCCAGTAAAGAAGACTTTAGTTTATTACTGTTCTTAATAAAATATTGCAATAAGTTTTGCAGATGAATTAAAGCTGAACATATTTCCCTTCAAAAATGTTGCTCATTCCCAATGAGTAGAATATTTGACAATGCAACACTTGTTTCAGTTTAATGTTCATCTTTTACCACAAAACAGCATAATTTCTGATGCCAATGTTCTATGATGTTATCTGCAAAGCCACAGGCTAGATCTATGGGAATATATATGTCAAGAGAAAGCTTTTTCAAATGTAGGAATTACAGAAGAGCTCAAGCATCTGAAACTTGTATACTGAACTAAAAAAAGGGAAGAGGAAGGAACAAACCCAAGGAATTAAAACAGGCAAAAAAGACAATTTTCTAGACTTTTATGCTTAGAGTTGACATTTGCCATTAGAAATGACAACTGGTATTAATGCCTGCCATGTTGAGAAAGTACTATGTTGCTATGAATCATAGAATCATACAATGGTTTGGGTTGCAAAGAGACCTTTAAAGGTCATCTAGTCCAAAATCCCCATCATGGACAGTGACATCTCTCACTAGATCACTTTGCTCAAAGCCTCATCCAACCTGGCCTTGAACGCTTCCAAGGAGGAGGCATCCAAAACTTCTCTGGGCAACCTCTGCCAGTGTCTCACCACCCTCAGTGTAAAAAATTACTTTCTTATATATAATCAAAACCTATCCTCTTTCAGTTTAAAACTGTTACCCCTTGCCCTGTCACTAATTTGGTAAAAAGTATCTCTCTGTCTTTCTTATAATCTGTCATTATACATTGAAAGGATGCAATAAGGTCTCCCTGGAGCCTTCTCTTCTCAAGTCTGAGCGACAACAACTCTCTTGGCCTTTCTTCAGAAGAGAGGTGTTCCAGCCCTCTGATTGTTTTTGTGGCCTTCCTCTGAATTTGCTCCAATGGGTCTATGTCTTTCTTGTACTGGAGATCCCAGAGCTGGATGCAGTACTCCAGGTGGGGTCTCACAAGAGAAGAGTAGAGGGTGAGGATCACCTCCTTCAACCTGCTGGCCACTCTTCTTTTGATGCAGATCAAGACTCAGTTCATCTTCTGAGCTGTGAGCGCACATTGCTGGCTCATATCCAATTTTTATTCCACCGTTATCCCCAAGTCCTTCTCTGCAGAGCTGCTCTCAATCAGTTCATCCCCTGGTCTGCATGGATGCTTCCTATGTTGTCCTCTTAGGCTCTATCTAAAACAGTAACTGTACTTTGTCAAGAATATTTACAGGCCCTGAAGCATGTTGTCACAGGCTCACTAGGTTTGTAATATCAAAACCTCTTAATCTCTTAGCAAGAACAGCATATGTGTATCAATGCTACATAGTGAGAATGGTCCCAAACTGCGGGCAAACTCTTGCGAAGGGTTTGAAGAGTGTGAGCTGGTCCAGGCCCAGGGCCACTCATGCTGGGAGCTCTCTAACAGTTTAACGGTGCAGGCTGTAAAGTCCTGCTGCCTGGGTCTACACCATAGCGTTATTTCATTGTCTGCTACATAGACACAATGGTAGAGTATATTAGTTAGGTTTCTAGGATATTCGTTAGATTTATATTAGTTGTTCTCCAGCCCTAGAGATCAGCTGTTCCTCTTTTTATTTGATACATTACAATGGTATCCTCCTACCTTCTGTGTGACAAAGGAATCATGCCTTTTTAGAGAGACAGATAAAGAAATATACAGAGTTGGACAACTGTTACTGGTCCAAGGAGAAGTTGTTCGCAAATGACAGGACTGATTAGCAAAGCTTGGTGAAGTGAACGTCTTCAATTTCCCACTGAGTTTCAGGAGTTGTCTTTGGGATACAGCTATCCTATTCTACCTCCATGGTAAAATCAGGTATTGATAAGTCACTGAAAAATGTTTGGATGAACTAAGGTTAATTTTAGGCATGTGGTAGAAAAACACTTTGGAGGGAAAACTATGCAATGCAAACTTTGCAATGTGCAGTTGTGAAACATACCATTTCCGATGAACAGTTGACAACTCTGAGTTCTCTGCATCTGCTTATGTTAAAATAGTAAATACAATGCTAAAAAAGGACCTAATAAAGCCAATTCTTTCTTTGCATAAAGTAATTTATGTGTGGAAATGGAATACTTGTAAATACTGCAGGAAAGGTAAAAATTAGACTTAAATGGGAAATCTGAACAGTGAAATCATTACCATAATTGAGTTTCTGAAATGCAGGTATATATATGTTCTACCAAGGCTACAAGCTTTTACAGATCCTTTTACATGCAAGATTTAATGGTAGTTCATACTTTTTAAAGCTGGCACACACTTAATATGAAGTCAGTTATTAGATCTTTCCTTTCTCTTAAAGTTTCTGAAAGCAACTGAAATGTATAGATAAAGAAGATTTATTTTCTCTGCAATGCACCGAATTACAGACTATATTTACTGCTTGAGATAATAACCTAATGAATGTTGTGCTTTAATGTTTGTGAAAAGGCTTTGACTTTTCTCCAAAAGCCTCATTTTAATTTTTAGTTTGGTAAGGAATGTTTTTAAAAAGTATATCTGTTAAATAGTTTCCCATGTTTTCTAACTGAATAAATGTTTGAAGAAGATTCAGCCCATGAAGTTTATCTTATACCTGGCAAATAATCTTGTTATATGAACAAAACAACAATGGATTTCCATATGTAATGTTTTTCTTCATTAAAAGATGAATTTTCTTCTCACAGGTCCAGACAGAAAAGTATGTTGTGCACTCAAAGCAATAAAAATCTGTAGGTGTAAATTTACGGGGATGGAGGTTCTGCAGATAAGCATGAATCCTTTTGTTAGTTATTGGCACTTTGCCAGCATTGTTATCTTCCTGTTCATACTCTCCTAGTTTCAAATATATTTGCCTGCAGCCAGCCTTTTCCATGTTGATTTTTGGTGTGGAATCCATTGCATGGCATTTCTTTCTGATTTGTGAACACAACTGTGAAACATAAGTGCTGTCATGCAGTCAACAATTTACAAGCAGCAACACATGCAAAAGCAATTGTAGTGCTTTGGCATGTGCACAACTTTAAAAGAAGAAAGGGACTGTCTTTAAGCCCTCTGGATTCTTCAGCAGAGGGAGGATGGCTATGAACACTTTCAGTATTTTACTGAGACTAAAAAGACTTGTGCTCTTTCCTCTACAAATGGAGAGGGACCATTTCACTGTCTTTCCCAGTCTGTGGGATGCTTGTGGATAAATGGCGTGTATCTTTATTTTATGATGTATTATTTATCTTCTGGCTATAAATGATCTGGTCAAGGCTTCCAACAGCTAGAAGTGAAGACCGGAATGGCAGGAGTGAATGAGAGGAAAAATCTCTTGTGGGAAATGAAGCTTGCTGCAGTTCTGGCATTAAAAAAATTGAACTGGCTGAGAAGATTCACAAAAGCGAAATAAAGTATTTGGTAACAAAGATAAGGGATAAATTAAATCATAATCCAATCTTCTGCTGTGTTGCTGGTAGTGTGGGGCATGTTCAAGAGTGCCTATCTGGGTATATCTGACTCAGCAGGATGGTTCAGACTCCAGTGTTTGATCTAGAGACTCTTTCTTTAGCCTGCAGAGAAAAGAACTTTTAAAGGACAAATTGTGTAGAATTAGCCAATGAGAGCCACTAGACCAATTACGTCTTTTTAAACATCCACTTCTTTTTGGAGTGCAAGTAGCAGAATTGGACCTACACTAGGGACCCTGATAGTTTGAGATGTACCAAGCCTTTTCTCTGCAGTTTAGCACTTCACTAAGTGCTAGACTTGTTCATCTTCTGTGTTAATGACTTCTGGCAGTTAGAGAACTTGCACCAAAGTGAAAAACAGATTCCAATTCACTCAAGAAATCACAATAGCAGTATCTCCCACCTATCCAAGATACACTATTAAAACCCGATTAGGGAACAGGCTGAGTGGGAGGTACCTTCTATTTGGCCTATTAAAACTGAGTAGAAAAGAAAAACAAATAGCATGAGAAAACCAGCAATTCTGGAGACAGCTTGTGTATAATCTTATGTGTAAAAGTAGGGGAAGACTTAAGCCAAGAAAGTAATCTGTACAAAAGTGGTGACATTACTATTTTTATTTTTTTTTTCCTAAGGAAAGTAGTTGCTTTCTGTTGAACTCAAGGCATGCTGTGAGCATGACATTGCCTTGGCAAGTACCAAACTGTTGGGACACTACCGGGGGCTTGGGGGATATTTCAATTCTAAGCAGTGAAACCTGACTGAAAGGTAGTCATTCAGCTACCTACACTACAATTTGGGAAAAGCACCATTTTTCAGGTTACCAAGGTTACCAAGGAGGCAATTTAGTTTGAAGTACTTTGAATTTAAAGAAACCATCAGAGTATCTGTGTTTTTCTAAAATATGTTTTGTCGGAGCCCCAATATTTCCTATGTCACAGTTTAAGTTTCAAATTAGAAAGAAGGAGGTACATAGTCTGAGAATCAGTGGCAAAAGATGGAAAATCCCTAAATATCCACACAGCCGTTATCCATTTTAGCTGTTGAGGCAGTCAGAGGCTATACTACTGAGCTTGTAGGATCCTCTGGAGGAGGAAAGGGTCCAGGTCATTTGTGAGATACACAGATCACGTGTCTGAGGGGGAGCCTAGATCATTCACATGAGACACAGTTTGTTGTGAGGGATCCTTTGTCTATTGTGGTGGTTGAAAACAGTACATAAAAGTCCTGTATCAGTTCTGGTGTGGGGTTGGGGTGGGAGATGGAAACAGGAAGGTATTTAGGCCTCAAGATTTTCCTGTAGTATAAAGATATTTTTCTTTTCTTGTGCTACTGCGATTTTAGTTTTCTGCCATATCTCCTGAATGTCAAGAACAAGGAGAATAGATATAGCACTCTTTGTTACATCTGTGAAAGGTTTTATTGGACAAAAAGTTTGTAGTTCAGAAGGGATTTTAGCGTGAGGAGTGCAGAAATTCATTTCTGTGTAACCATGAATCGTTGTAAGAACAGGACCTTTATTCTCTTGTAACTTAAGAGTGAGCTACCACTGTGAGACACATGAAAAATTATTCAGGACTCATATCTTGTTAAACTGAACCATTTTTGTTGCTCCCTGATTTTTAGAACAGCTAATTCTGTAAAAGTTACAGTTAGTTATGTTCCTCAAATAATAAAAGTACCCAGAATGCACAGCCATAAAACATCATTGTCCTCTTGTCAGGGATAAAACAAGAGTCAGACAAAAGTAAAACAAGTGTGTGACATCCTGTTTGCCAGACTTGTGCTTCAACAGGCTGCAAGAAGAGGGAATCCAAAGATGGGAACGATTAGATGCAGGGGATGTTCCTGTCCTGTAACAGACTCTCTGCTTGCAAGTGACTGTTGAGAAAGAAGTAGGGCCAGTTGTGATAGAATGAGGGGTAATGGTTTTAAATTAAAAGAGAGTATATTCAGACTAGCTATAGAGAAGAAATTTTTTACAATGAGGATGGTGAAACACGAACAGGTTGTCCAGAGATATTGTAGATGCCCCATCCCTTGAAACGTTCAAGGTCAGGTTGGACGGAACTCTGAGCAACATAATCCAGTTGAAGATGTCCTTCCTGATGGCAGGGGGGTTGGACTAGATGACCTTTGAAAGTCCCTTCCAACCCAAACTGTTCTATGATTCTAATATGAAAAAGAATCAGGCCCAGACTGCCATTGACAACTAGTCTCCTGATGAGTATGTAGTGTGGAGTCAGACTGATGTGCATACCAGACACAATGTATACATGTAAGTGTATGTTCAAAGCCTTTGTTTGAAAGTTCAGTAACTTTCTTGAAGCCCTTCTTTCTCGTTAGCTTCATTAAAGACTAAGTGATAAGGGTGATCCATGCAAAACAGGATCCCTGAGGCTGAAGATCTCTGAAGACTATATTCATTATTTAAAAACTGTTCTGTTAGAAAATTCCCAACTCACTCTAGTTTTAATGTTTCAATAATTACAGAGGCTGGTTCAAAAACACAGCAATCATTAGAAGTAAAGGCCACTGCATATGAACTGTGATCTGCAACATGAAACTATCTGTGATTTGAATTTTTTTAAATAGGCTTTTGTGCTGGTCACTTTAATTAAATCCACAGAAATTACATTAGATGCAATGATTTAGCTCATGCAAAATACCTGCACTAAGTTCATTGAAATTCAATGAGCTCTTATTATTTCAGTGGATGCATGATCAGATTTAGAGTCAATTCACTTATGAGCTTACTTGAATATAAACCTTTAGACAGACATTTTTTCTCTGTAGTATTTTTAAGAGCTTGGCACTGTGGGACTTCTTACCACAAAAAAGGTAATTGGGATATACCATAATGCATTTATTTGTTACTAATATGACTAGCACTGTTACATGAATGCATATATTTTACCCTATAAAATCCAGAGGTTTTTTATCCTTTTTTATCATCTAACTCTTATACTAAACCATGAGAGAAAGATGAGCGTTACAGCTTGGGTACTTGATGAGGACTTAAAAAATATACATTTAAATGTCAGGCATTGTTACAGATTGTGTGGATGAAGCTCAGCTAGCCACTTAATTGTCATGAGTTGGATTTAAGGCTTCAAAAATGGATTTTTTATGTTTAATGGAATTTTCATATGCAATACACTTTGTTAAGGGTATTGCATTTTTTTGTTTTGTTTTGTTTTGCAAACCCCATTAGGAAATATATGCATCTTTGGGAACGAAAATACTTTTACTTTTGGACACCACTTAATGCAGCACTTAACCCAAAAAGCAATGGCTGTACCAGTTTATTTGGAGATCAGCCAATTTGCTTCCGAGAGAAATGGATATGTCATTGGTGCTGTTTACACGTGAACATGCATCTGCAAAGAGGTCCTTCCATAGAAGTCTGAAAACAACTGCTTATTAATGTAACTGGGTGAGGTTTTCATTGGAAGTGCTCATGTCAAATGTAGATCAAGCTCTGCTTTCAGGGACACCACTGTCATTCTGGAAATTGAAAGGAACGGATTTACTTCACTGGTATGAGAAAAGACTGTATAGTGCATATATCCTGATGTATTGTCTTGATGTATTATTGAAATGAAGGAAGGTGTTGCTCCTATAACTTTCCTGAGCACAATACGAAATTCTATTTGTCTTTTAAATCTGAAAGCAGGTGGAGCTTCATTCAAATTTTGAAGCATTGTCAGTCTTTTCTTAAAGAGTAGTTTGGGCTATCCCTCATTTTATGGTAATATTTATCAGTTTTATGCACAATTATACGGATACTTTGCAAAGTGGTTCAGGGTGAGAATCCATACTTTCAAAATACATTTGTTACATTTCTCATCTAACATTGCTTTAAGTGAGAGCACAGTTTGTGATCTCTAAGGAGAAAGTATCTAATGGAAAAACTTTGTAAGCTGAAAGACATTAAAGAATGTTCAACTATAATAGTGACTGCACACCAATTTATTATATCTCTACTTTTCTGCCAAAGGCCAAGTTACCCAAGGGCACTTAATAAAAACAGATGATCTGAAGCTGACATTGCAGAGAGACTTACTACCTTATCTCCAGGTTAATGTGACAGTATTGGCCAGTGCTTAAAACCATGCCTAACAACAATGTCAGTGAACCCTCTGACAAGGCAATGAACAGGTTTTACTTCACTGTTTCTTTCAGTATAACATGATTACTGCGAGATTTCCCACTCAGTTTAGGAAACCACACAGATCTGTAAAGCAAAATTGATGTCTCATGAAATATATAATAAAATATAATTTCCTAAGAGAAAAATAAATGTTGAGTAGAACTACAATTAATATTTTTAATATACTATCTGAATATTTCTCCACATGACAGAAACTTCTGTTTTTCTTATAGAGTTATCATTGTAATTTTCTTTTATGAGTCTATGGAAGACCAGAGTTGCTTTTTGTAGGTGATAACAAACAACGGACAGACTCAGATGTCAGATTTTTATTTTGTATTTATCTATAGGGAACTGAGTTCTTTGGTGATTTGATTTCATCGTTCTCCAGTTTTCTGATTTCTTAGTTAAGACTGTGACGTATCAATGTGTTTAATGTGTGCCAACTGAGCATTGTGATTAGAATTCAACAGTAAGGTGGAAATGTTAAAAACAAACAAATAAACAAAAACCCCAACAAACACAAGAATATTCAAGTTTCACTACAGAGAAACTATTTTTTCCCCAAGCTTGAAACTCAAAAATTATATCAAAGATATAATTAGATTCTGCATTATGCTTGCTGCTGGTTGAACCACGCTGCACACAGTACTGAATCACCATGTGGACCCACTGTTGTAGAGTCTTCTGTGTACTAAAGTAGATGGCATAAGGCTAACTGTATTGTCACTCCTCTTCTCCTGTACAGACATATTTATTTTCTGAAAGTGTGGTTGCTTCAAAATCTTGATAACTTTTGTCACAAATATGTTTAATAAGTATCATGTTGTTTCTACCATGGTCTCTTAAGGTTAAAAAAGCAACACGAAACAGCCATACTTGACTTTAATTAAAGGCAATCAAAGTCAAGTGTCCTTCTAATGTATGTACAGAAAAGGAAGAATGTTGCTGGTTCCCTTTACACCTAGTATATTAAAGTTAATTAATTTATTTCCTTCTTATATTAAATCAATATAACAATGTTATTTATGTTGTTGTTTCTTTCCTTCCCCAGATGTACATCCAGACAACAACACTTACTGTCTCCATGAGTTTAAGTGCTTCTGTGTCTCTGGGCATGCTCTACATGCCCAAGGTTTATATTATAATTTTTCATCCAGAGCAGAATGTTCAAAAACGGAAGCGGAGCTTCAAGGCTGTAGTGACAGCTGCCACAATGCAAAGCAAACTGAGCCAAAAAGGAAATGACAGACCAAATGGTGAAGTCAAAACTGAACTGTGTGAAAGTCTTGAAACCAACAGTAAGTCATCTGTAGAATTTCCCATGGTCAAGAGTGGCAGCACTTCCTAATAGATGTACGTTCATAAGAATGCACTTTCTTTCAATAATAAACTTAATTATTTTTGTTGCTTGTTCTGCATGAATCCAGAGATGCGCCAGAATTTATGTACTGATGAATGCAAGAATGCCTAGAGTTTTTTCAAACAAATTGTTTTTCGCAGGAAACTAGTAAAAAAAAAAAAAAAAAGAGCACAAGCAGATTTCAGAAAGCCACGTCTTTTTAAAATTATCTCTTTTAGCTAGTGCTAATTTGATGTGTTGTGCATTGCTATGCCAGCTGTGATATGTCCTGACAGTTCATGAGGTGCGTTAATGGTCATCGTATAATCAAAACTCAAAGGTTCTTGAAAAAAAATATAATGAAAACAGTTAACATTGTTTTTATTTTGCAGTTAACAATGGAAGTGAAAATAACACTTTTTACCTTTCCGCCTTGACTTAGTATTGGTTGACTTGTTCGTCTATCACAACTCATGAGTGCTAACACTTCCCAGAATAACGTTTCCCATCCAGGTTTTTGCTGTGGTCTTACTCATCTTAGTACAAAATCATGGTAATTTACATACAGCTGAATCATTACATGTTCTGATATGTCACCGGTTAGTAATGGGAAAAAATTCTTTCCTGTGTCAGAAAAGTTCTTCAGTCTTGCCACATCTCTAAATTGCTCTGGTATATAACAGAGGTTATAGCTTCAATTCCACCACATGACATACAGTCTTATAAACTGTACCTCACAATTATAATAATAAAGTATGAGTAGAACCAGTAACTTTACCCCCAGAGCTTAGTAATAGCAGAGAATTGGTTTCAACTGAGGAGTTAGAGGTCACATGGGATGGACAGCAGCTGTTACAGTTGAAGATTACTTTTTCCAGTCATTTTATGGCAAATCAGGGTTTTTAAAAATTTTTTATTACTTTTTGAAAATGTTGAAAAGAGAATGAATAGTACTATTTTGCTTGAGCGCATCCAGAAAAGTCAGTCCCAAGTTTGTGAAAAATATTCAACTTATTTCAGAAAAATGCAACCCCCCACTGAATTCAATCACAGTTTGCCAGATTGAATACTACATAAAAATATTCCATAGGTTTACCCTACTGTAGTTACTGATGCAAATAGGATACTACGTGCAAGCCAATTCACTTGAAAAAGTCAAGATCCTTCAAAATGTACAAATCAAAAAGTCACCAAAAGAAAATTCAAAAGAGAAATAGAGGTGGATTTTTCTGAGTTTGCAAAACTACAAACTTCTGAGGAAAGGTCAAAGGAGGGATCCGAGAGTA